>NC_064854.1:77003437-77303437 GCF_024139225.1 Suncus etruscus
TTCCTTCCTTCCTTCCTTCCTTCCTTCCGTCCTTCCTTCCTTCCTTCCTTCCTTCCTTCCTTTCTTACTTTCTTTCTTTCTTTCTTTCTTTCTTTCTTTCTTTCTTTCTTTCTTTCAGTTTTTTGCCCATACCCAGTGGCACTCAGGGGTTACTCCTTGGCTCTGCACTCAGAAATCACTCTTGACAGCTTGGGGAACCAAACGGGATGCTGGGAATTGAACAGGGATCTTTTCCAGGTTGGCCACGTGCAAGGCAAACATCCTGCTGCTGTGCTATCTCTCCAGCCCCAGTGTAGTGATTTCTCTAACTGAACTCACCACTTTTTGTGGTAAGCTTCTTACCATGGGCTGATCCTTCCAGCCCTTATCTCTATTGTCTCCTGGTATTATTACAATAATGTCTTTTATTTTTCTCAAATCCCATAGATGAGTGAGACTATTCTGTGTCTACCTCTCTCCCTCTGACTTATTTCACTCAGCATAATAGTTTCCATGTCCATCCATGTATAGGAGACTTTCATAACATCATTTTTCCTGATAGCTGCTAAGTATTCCATTGCATATATATACCACAGTTTTGTTAGCCATTCATTTGTTGTTGGCCATCTGGATTATTTCCAGATTCTGGTTATTGTAAATAGTGCTGCAATGAATATAGGTGTGCAGAAGGCATTTTTGTATTGTGTTTTTGTGTTCCTAGGGTATATTCCTAGGATGTCTGCTGAATTTAAATGTGTTGACTATTTCAAATTTCTTGTCAAGGTATAGTAGCAAAAGTCTTTAATCTGAGCATAGGGACTTAAAGGTACATGAATAACTGAATTACAGAAACTAATACTCAGGTTAGAATACATCTTTTTCAGTTTATTTGCAAACTGAGTACACTAATTAGACATTAACTATAGTTTTAGTATTGAATTAGTTCTTAGTTGTTTATCAGGATTTGACAGACTGACCTGCATTTTATTTTTCTAAACTTCTTTTAATTTAGTTGAGTCATCTAATAGACTGTAAATGAGTCAGTCACAAAGCAGGAAATGTCAAGTGTATGGGACAAACTTGGCATATATGTTGTTTTCACCATAACCGACTTAGTAGAAAATCAGTTCTGGTAAATCAATCAGTAAGTTTCTCATTAGTATTTTTTATTACAAAGCAAGACAGGGCATAGTAAAAGTCAAGGTACTTAATTGCAATTATGAAATACAAAAATTTGTGTAAAGAGGAAGTATCTTAGAAACTTATAATTTGACTTGAGTTTTTTTTTTCAGGCCACACCCTTTTGATGCTCCTGGCTAAGTGCTCAAAAATTGCCCCTGGCTTGGGGGGACCATATGGGACACCAGGGGATTGAATCGCGGTAGTGATTTTTTCTTGGCTAGCGCTTGCAAGGCAGACACCTTACCTCTATCGCCACCTCGCCAGCCCCGACTTGAGTTGATTTAGCAAAGAAAACTACTGAACTACTATGTGCCTTCCATAGTCATTCTTTACCTTGCTTTAGATAGTATTATGTTGTCCAGAGATGAGAATTATGAGGACCAGTCTATGGGTGCTGAAAGGGAATATAGTGGCATGGTACCCCTTAATTAGCAATAGTGAAAACCATAGTATCAAAAAAGAAAAGAGAGAGAGCAAGCAAGAGAGATGAGAGCTGAGAGAGAGAGATGTTTTTTCTTTGATGGTGACAAAAATGTTACTTTTATGTTTAATAGTTTCACAATTTATTCCTTTCTTTAATGCTAGGCCTTATGACATATAGGTTGTGTGCTGTGAGATGGCTCAAAGGGCTGTAGTACAAGCCAATTTTATTCAGGAGTTGTATTCAGGAATCCTTCTTCTATCTATAACCCTGACACCCTAACACCACATAGTTCCTTGAGTTCCACTGAAAGATTACTAAGCTGTAAATGAAGGACAAAGTAACCAGGAATGCAAATAAATCCAAAAGAATTAGTATTACACTTGTCAGAGAAATGATCCCATAAGTAAATATCTTCATTTTCTTTTTCATTAAAATGCAAGGTTCTTCAGACTGAAAATATTAGTTAATACTTGGAGTAAAAAGGTATATTACCATAGAAATTGGGAGTTATTCCAAGTATGTTTAATCTCTTTTATTTATTGCATGCATTTTATTTAAATGACATCAAAACTAGCTTCCCAAGAGAGAGTTTATCCTTTGATAGATGTTTTTATAATTCCTAAATATTATTGCCCTGAAAAGTAAGCTTTACTAGATAGATTTTCTTTTTTCTGAATATATATCCCATAATATTATCTTGGAATAAAGTACCAACAATAATAACAATTATCAGCATCAGCATCTTAGCATCACTTATACAATTACTATGCTGCTGATATGTGATTATTGTACTATCAGAGGATTAGAGTTAATATGTAATTAAAGGGCCCGGAGAGATAGCACAGCGGCGTTTGCCTTGCAAGCAGCCGATCCAGGACCAAAGGTGGTTGGTTCAAATCCCGGTGTCCCATATGGTCCCCCGTGCCTGCCAGGAGCTATTTCTGAGCAGACAGCCAGGAGAAACCTCTGAGCACCGCCGGGTGTGGCCCAAAAACCAAAAAAAAAAAATATATATATATATATATATGTAATTAAATATGCCTAACTAACTAAATTAGATGGTATATTTTTCTTTCCTATTCAAACATCCTGAAGCAGTCCAGTAAAGCTGATATGATAGAATGGAGGAAATACATTTATTTTTGCTTTATATGTCTGACACACTTAGTTTCAGTTTCCACCATTAACCTCATAGAAAAAAGGAAGATGGGGGCCGGGCGGTGGCGCTAAAGGTAAGGTGCCTGCCTTGCCTGCGCTAGCCTTGGACGGACCGCGGTTCGATCCCCCGGTGTCCCACATGGTCCCCCAAGCCAGGAGCAACTTCTGAGTGCATAGCCAGGAGTAACCCCTGAGCGTTACTGGGTGTGGCCCAAAAACCAAATAAAAGAAAAAAGGAAGATGCTACAGCTCTTGTTGTTGGGCTAGAGCAATAGTGCTCATATAGGTAAGGCACATTCCTTGCAAATGGCTGACCCAGATTGGATCCACAGCACCCTATGTAGTCCCCTGAGCCTCCCAGGAGTAAGACCTGAGCACTGCCAGGTATGGTCCAAAGTAAAAAAAAAAAAAAAAAGTAAAAAATCAAATAGAGATCCTGATATAATGTCCATATTATACCTATAAAAAGAGAAGTAAGAAAGGCATACATTTTTGGTTTTGCTTAGTTGCATGACACTCAACCATGCTCAGTGGCTATGTCCAGGGATTTGTGCTCAAGAGATGATTTCTGGCCAAGTTGTGGGGATAGAAATGGTGTCAGTTGCATGAGAGACAACTACCTTAGTCCTGAATTGTCTCTCCAAACTAGTCATTATTTTAAAAAAATGTTACTTGCTAGATTCAGCATGCACCATTTCTACATAGAGCTCAGAACACAGACCTAGTTATAACAGAGATTCTTCTCACGCATTTGTATGCTGAGCTAAACATCAAAATTTTATTGCTGGGGGCTGGAGCAATAGCACAGCGGTAGGACGTTTGCCTTATAGGCGGCTGACCCGGGACGTACCCAAGTTAGAATTCTGGCATCCCATATGGTTCCCGGAGCCTGCCAGGAGTAATCCCTGAGTGCTACCAGGTGTGGCCCCAAAACAAAAACAAACGAACAAAAATTCACACCAAAAAAAAAAAAAAAAAAAGAAAGAAGAAATAATTAGGAAGCTCTTACTATCTCCAATTCATCTGAATTATTATATTTGGTAGAGTCAAATTTTAATAGGAGACCATCCAAATGGTTGGACTAATCTATTAAAAGAATAAAATCTTTTATTTTACCAATCATTCTTGGCAAAGAATATAGTACTGTATTAACTTGTGCAATGGAAACTTAGGTTGATTTTTTTGAATCGTGTATTCACAAAATTTAGTGGTAGGTGTGTCTGATTGACAGATCAAAGTATAGTTTCTACTTATTCAGAAGGTTTAAACATTGTTGAACGTTTAAACATCATTAAAATATGATTTATTGTCCCATTGATGGTTTAGAGTTTAAGAAGAAAAGAATAAATTTTTTTTGTTTTGTTTTTGGGCCACACCCGGTGACGCTCAGGGGCTACTCCTGGCTGTGCGTTCAGAAATTCATATGGGACGCTGGGGATCAAACCAAGGTCCATCCTGGATCAGCCGCATGAAAGTTAAATGCCCTACTGCGGTGCTATCTCTCCAGCCCCAGGAATAAGACTTTAAATAGAACCATAACAAATAAGAATCAGAGTAAATAAAAAAGTGACTTACCATAGGGAAAAAATGGTAATACTGTGATTTCTTTTCTAGAGTAACGTTTTAGACAGAGGATGTAACTGTAAGGAAGAGCTCTTGCTTTTGCATATATAAGGCCTTGGTCCTATCACCACACACTTATATACATATATATCATATATTCTATATATACTATATATATTGTATATACTCTTAGAAAAAATCAGAATATATTAGACCATGTACTACTTCCTAGTTATTTGAAGTTTATCACATTTATATGATTAATCTATAATTGATATTTAACTTGACTTAAAAATAAATTGTTTTATGAACTTGTTTCTTTCCTCTTTCCTTCCTAGTTAAATTGTTACAATATTTAAAATATTTTTTTTTCTTCAGCAAAACATTTATTTCTCAGAGACCTCAACACCCACTGGGTTCAGAATAAGACAGGGTGGTCATGTCCCCTGTCTATTTTATCTCCCAGCTTCCTGGGTCAAAAAGGATCCTCTGGCATTAGGACAGAGCAGGGGACACAGGGGTGTCCAGTAGGGAGACAGGTCTGGGGCCAGCATAAGGAAGCACCCCAGACTGAGACTAAGACCCCAAAAGAGGACAGTGGCCTTCATGCGCACCTGTCACCATGGATGAAGGCCCGGCATGTGCAAAGACCCAAGTGCTAGGGCTGGAACCAGACGACCCCTGTGTGGAGGGACTTTAAAATATTTTTGTTTTATTTTTTTGGTCCACATCCGGTGATGCTCAGGGGTTACTCCTGGCTATGAGCTCAGAAGTTGCTCCTGGCTTGGGGAACCATATGGGATGCCAGGGGATCAAACCACGGTCCTTCCTAGGCTAGCACTGATAAGGTAGATGCTATACCACTCCAGCTCCATTATTTTTAAAATTTTAATAATTTTTATTGTGATTAAAGTGAATTACAAGTGTTTTACAGTAATATTTAAGGTACAATGAAGTAGTGACATTAATTAATTACAATGACAATGAATTAAGGCCATTGCTATCACCAGTGTTACCCTCCCTCCACCCATGTTCTTAGCATGCATCCCATACCTCCCCCCTTTGCCCCATGGACTGCTGGTGTAACAGGTCTCTTTTTGTGTATAGCTTGTTATAGATTGGGTATCTATACTGATGTTGTTGACTTTGGATTTGGTGCTTAAGTCTGATCATTTTTATTTCCATTCAATACTCATAGAACTGGTTGCTCTTGGTACATCCATCCCCTCCCCTCAATTTATAAGGGAGAACAAGATGATTCCAGTTCTGTGGTTCTGTTGGAAAAAGAAAAGAAAGAAGCAAAAAAGAAAAAAAAGCTGGGAGAAATCCTTCTAGAGAATATAAATATCAATTCAAAAGAAGGAAGGAAAATGGAAAAAGGAAAACAAAACAAAACAAAAAGTTTCCTGGCACTAAATAAAGACCTTGGGGTTTGATAATGAGTTTACATGGAGCTGTATATGCTCCCATGACAGTATACTTCAGGGTGGAGAAACTCTGTACCTCCTAGGCCAAAGGAATTCCCTCTAAAGTCCCCTTACTTATTGTGTCTATGCAAAAAAAAAAAAAAAAAAAAAAAAAAAAAAAAAAAAAAAAAAGAAAGAAAGAAAGAAAGAAAAAAAAAAAAACAACTATAGCACGGATTTTTGTATTGTATTTTTGTGTTCCTAGGTTATATCCCTTGGAGTAGTATAGCTGGATCATATGGGAGCTCAATTTCCATTTCTTTGAGAAATCTCCATATTGTTTTCCATAAAGACTGGAGTAGAGGGCATTCACACCAGCAGTGAATGAAAGTTCCTTTCTCTCCACATCCCTTCCAGCAGCATTTGTTCTTGTTCTTTGTGATATGTGCCAGTTTCTGTGGTGTTAGATGAAACCTCATTGTTGTTTTGATCTGCATCTCCCTGATGATTAGTAATGTGGAGCATTTTTTCATGTGTCTTTTGGCCATTTGTATTTCTTCTTTAACAAAGTGTCTGTTCATTTCTTCTCCCCATTTTTTGATGGGATTAGATTTTTTTTTCTTGTAAAGTTCCATCAGTGCCTTGTATATTTTGGATATTAGTCCCTTATCTGATGGGTATTAGGTGAATAATTTCTCCCATTTAGTGGGTGGCTCTTGTATCCTAGGCTTTATTTCCTTTGAGGTGCAGAAGCTTCTCAGCTTAACATATTCCCATCTATTTATCTCTGCTTCCACTTGTTTGGAGAGTGCTGTTTCCTCCTTGAAGATGCCTGTAGTCTCAGTGTTTTGGATGGAATAAAGTTGATCATGTTTGCTGGGTTTTCTCTGAGCAGTCTCAGAGACTACAGCTTTTTTGTGGGAGTGTTTTCAGCTGTTAGAGCTTTTGGAAATATGAGCAGGTAAAACAGGGGAAGGGGGATGGTGCCCACATGCATTCCAGAAATGTCTAGGTATTGGCATACCAGCATACCTGGAGTTTTGGTCAGGGTGGTATCTCTGCAGGAAGCTGTAGATGAGCTTTGAAGCAGGCCATTGTTGAAACAATGATTGTGGGTGGTGGACGCAGTAAATGTGGTTCAGCAGGGTAGGGGATTGGCTGGCCCTCTCCTCCCAAAATTGCCTATTTTCAGCTGCGTGATCAGTATACCCATAATTTTTTAAATATATTTTTTATTTAAGTAACATGATCATAGTTGGGTTACAGTCATAACAAGAACACCCCCCTTCATCAGTGTAACATTACCCCCTCATTCCTTTCCATCCCCTGTCTGTATTCGAGACAGGCATTCTACTACAGTTATTTGTTTTTAAGTTCAGTAAGTTGTATTTTTTTTTCCTTAAAGGATAAGAGTAAAAAACTATAGTAAACGTGTGATAATGGCAATTGCTGTTGGTTGCATAGGTCCAGAAAAATGGGAAAAATGGAAATAAAATCCTTGACCTGATTACAAAAAGGCCTCACCCCAGAAGTTTATTGGCATAAGACCGACTCTGGGTTCCAGGCATACCAGTCCATCCAACCCGAGTCATTCTCTTTGGTCCCGGTGAAACTTTTTCACACTTTAGCTATTGTTGGTATCAGTTTCTTATATTTAAAGACTCTGGATTCTGTGCATTTCTGTCATCGATGTCAGGCTGATGTGGAGCATCCTCTAGTTTCAGCATACCATTAAATGCAGAGAGATCTGCCCTGCATGCAGACTGCTGCTGAGTCATCTGGATGTTGGGATCACTCTTTGGAGTAAGTCAATGCCAAAGCAGTGGTAGGTCTTCCCTGGTAGAGGCTTGGATCCTGGTAATGTTAAAGACAATTGTGGTTGTTTCCATAGATGGTATCCATTGTTCAGGTGTGTATGGGCGATGCCCATTCTTCTGAGGCCTAAGTCAAATCATTATGCCAATGTTCAGGGTAAAAGGCCTAATTACATTACCAAATTTGTGTTCCCATCTCTATTAGATAAGAACTTGTTTGCATATGTATTATTTTCCCATTTTAATGTGCCTATGCAAAAGAGAAGCAATGCTACAAGATATTGTTGGTGCATCTGGGGGCTGACAAATAAAGTCCAACATTCCTCGTAACTTGGTTCAAACATGAAATCTATACCAGTATTGCTTATAAAACAGATCTCAAAGGGGGAAAATCAAACAATCAAATAACAAATCCAGTGGGCAAAATTGTCACAATATGAGGATGTTTGAAAAGAGTTATAGATGTTAAGGGAATACATCTGAGATATACAAAAGAGATACATGTGTCCCTTTTATGCTTTAGAAATAGCCAAGAGGGAGAGGAGTGTTTCCGAGACACCACTTTGGTCTGTGATTTGGACAAGCAAAGAGCACATGGAGCCTTGTCCTCCCCTTTGTTGCCTGCTGAAACTTCCGACTTCCCGAGAGGCTTTTGATTCCTAATTGCTGGAAGTTGAAAGTTCACCAGTCCCCTCCCAGCCCATTGCAGGAACAAGGAATCCTGGGGTCTCTTTTGCACCTCGCGGGAACCCACTTGCTGGGACCCTGAGCAGGTGTCCAGGAATAACCCTGGGGACAGGGAGGAAGGAGAGAGAAGGCTGTGGGGGGGCAGCCAAGGCTGCATCTTCACCTTATCTTGGCCAAAAAGCCTACAGCATGAAACCTTGCCATGATGTGTTGCCTGCTGAAGCTTCATACTCTACCCAAAATACTACTGTGAAAGATAAATAATCCACCTTGGCCAAAACAAAAATCATTAGTACAGAAAAATGGTTAAATGTGGGGTAACAAGAGATGGGAGTGAGGGAGTAAAGGAATAAAACGAGCTCCTGGATGGCTTTTAGATTATGACAAGCATGTGAAACACAATGATATACAAAAATTTGTCATTGTGTTCCACAATGGACAGGTTTAATAAGGAAACTTCCCTGGTAAGTCCTAAAGCCAGAACCTATTTTGCTGCTATTCCCACCTCGTTGACTTGCCCAGCCATGTGGCCAGGAAAAGCCCTGGAGTTCCGGAGGAAGGAGGTAGAGGGGTGCTGGGGTGACCCATGTCCCGCACCCGTTCTGAGGCCTGGTTAAAGAGGCCTTTGACATGGTAGAGGACTGCCAAACGTCATGCTGGCAGACTCCGGCTCCCAGGAAGGAAGGAGATCCTTCCCGAGCTAGAAGGCCGGAAGGTCAGAGCCCCCACCCCAGCCCCTCCCTTTGGAGCCGGGAGGAAAATGTATACCCATAATTTTTCACAGCTTGTTATATATCTGTTTTGAGAACAAAGTGAGTCTATGAAGCAGGTTAAATGAAAACTGCACTTGTCTAAATTTTCTTATGTAGCTTACATTGTACTAATTTCTTTTTGCTTAGCTTGTCAAGGTTTTAAATTTATTTTCATTTTTAATTATTTTTTTATTTTTGCTGTGTGACCTTAATTCCCCCCTCCCAACACACACACACACACACACACGCACACAATGAGAGATCAGCAGAAATGTATACTTTCTTGCTATATCTACATCAGTGCTCAGAGGTTACTCCCAACTAGGTGCTTAAGTGCTTAGTGTGTATGCCGGAGAGATAGCATGGAGGTAAGGCATTTGCCTTGCATGCAGAAGGTCAGTGGTTTGAATCCCGGCATCCCATATGGTCCCCTAAGTCTGCCAGGAGCGATTTCTGATCCTAGAGCCAGGAGTAACCCCTGAGTGCTGCCGGATGTGACCCCAACCCCCCCTAAATTATGTATTAAATAACTAAATAATAATCATGTATTAAATATAATATATTAAAATAATGTATTAAAACATTTGTGTCATTTGTAATTATGAAAGTTTCTTAACAGTATAAATTGCTAAATCTAAATTATATATATAAACCAAAATAAATAGTAATCTTGAGCCATTTTAGGTTTATAAATAAAACAATTTAATATGGCCTAATCATAAAATTTTAGAAATATTCATTTTAGAAATATTCAATAAAGCAGTATGTAAAAAGAGAAAATTTCTTATTGTTGAAGAAACAATAAGAAATTTTCTCTTTTTACATAATGCTTTAGACACTGAGGAAAAAAATGGTTAATTGATTTTCCTGGTGTCCAGAATTAGTTATAGATCTGTGACAGGCACAGTAGCACAGGCAGCACTACTCTTTGTCACTCTGAAAAATGCCTTTCTTGGGTGTATCTACATTTTGCTCTATTTCTTTTTTTTTTTTTTTTGGTTTTTGGGCCACACCCTGTGACGCTCAGGGGTTACTCCTGGCTATGCGCTCAGAAGTTGCTCCTGGCTTCTTGGGGGACCATATGGGACGCCGGGGGATCGAACCGCGGTCCGTGCGCAGGCAAGGCAGGCACCTTAGCTCCAGCGCCACCGCCCGGCCCCGCTCTATTTCTTTTTAAACTGTTGCATGCCCTCTGTGACATTGTTCCTGAATTGCCTGGCAGATGGAACTTCTGTAGAGCTATTTGTTTCAGGGGGCCCTGTAGGAGACTGTTTTGGAGGCTGAAACTTTGGGATTATAATTTTGGGGGGGGGGGTCACACCCGGCGGTGCTCAGGGGTTACTCCTGGCTGTCTGCTCAGAAATAGCTCCTGGCAGGCACGGGGGACCATATGGGACACCGGGATTCGAACCAACCACCTTTGGTCCTGGATCGGCTGTTTGCAAGGCAAACAACTCTGTGCTATCTCTCCGGGCCCGGGATTATAATTTTTTTTAACTAATACAATATGGCAGAATGACAGCATATGTTAGTTTCAATCTAATCTTTTTAGGACCCCTAAACTTAAGTTTACTTATTATTTTATCTTATTTTTTTAATTTTTAATTTTCTTTTCTTTTCTTTTTTTTGGTTTTTGGGCCCCGGCGATGCTCAGGGGTTACTCCTGGCTGTCTGCTCAGAAATAGCTCCTGGCAGGCATGGGGGACCATATGGGACACCGGGATTCGAGCCAACCACCTTTGGTCCTGGATCGGCTGCTTGCAAGGCAAACGCCGCTGTGCTATCTCTCCGGGCCCTAATTTTTTAATTTTTTTTAACTGAAACCCAATTACAAACCTGTTTATAATCATGGTGCTTAAACAAAAACACTATTATAAGAAAATAAATCAAAAATAAATCTTCCATTCAGTTTTTTATTTTTCTTCTCTTCTTTTTTTTTTTTTTTTTGTTTTTGTTTTTGGTTCACACCCGGCAGCGCTCAGGGGTTACTCCTGGCTCTATGCTCAGAAATCACTCCTGGCAGGCTCAGGGAACCTTATGGGATGCCGGGATTCGAACCACCAACCTTCTGCATGCAAAGCAAACACCTTACCTCCATGCTATACGTCCGGCCCCTTCTCTTCTTTTTCTTCTTCTCTTCTTCCTCTTCTTCCTCTTCTTCTCCTCCTCGTCCTCCTCCTCCTCCTCCTTCTCCTCCTCGTCCTCCTCCTCCTCCTCCTCCTCCTCCTCCTCCTCCTCCTCCTCCTCCTCCTCCTCCTTCTTCTTCTTCTTCTTCTTCTTCTTCTTCTTCTTCTTCTTCTTCTTCTTCTTCTTCTTCTTCTTCTTCTTCTTCTTCTTCTTCTTCTTCTCTCTCTCTTCTTCATTTTCTTCTTATTCCTCTTTTCTTGTCTTCTTTTTCTTCTTCCTCTTTCTCCTCCTCTTCCTCTTATTTTTCTTCCTCCTCTTCTTCCTCCTTTTCTTCTTACTCTTCTTCCTCCTCCTCCTCTTCTTTTTATTGTTCGTTTTCTTTCTTATTCCTATTCCCCTTCTTTTATCTCTTCTTCCTCTTCTTCTTTCTCCTCTTCCTCTTCTCACACTTCCTACAACTCTGCTTAATATTTTTTCCCCTGGGTCTCTGGGACTCCAATGAGTCCTATGTTGCTTCCGTTGAGTTTATCAGAATTCTATTCTCATCTGCTCACATTTTTTGAGTAGTTTATTCATTGTCTGATCATTTGCCTTAAGGTTATTTTTCAATCTCTTCTGCTGTATAGAGTTGTTCTGGAATTCATCCTCTGGCTCACTGACCCCATCCTCAGCTGCTGTCACTCTGCTGGAGAGCCTTTTCATTGCGGTCTTCATCTCATCCACCGAGTTTTTCAGACCTGTTATTTCAGTTTGGAGTTCTAACATTATGTTCTGTTCAGCTTGATTTATGCTTGCTTTGAGTTCTTTGAGCATCTTCCATATTAATACTCTAAACTCCTTATCTGAGAGACTTTTAAGGTCATCTTCATTCTCTATATGTGGTGTTGTCCTGTATTGTTTTCCCAAGGCAACACTTGTATTGTGGATTTTACTATGTGCTATACTGGGGTTCATGGGTTATTGAGTGGGGCCCTTACTGGGTTTGGGCCCTGGAGATTGTGTTCTTGGCTGTCTTGTGAAGAAAAGGCCCAAACACATTCTCTACCCATTTCTGTGGATAAAAGCATTAGAACATTATTATAGACATCTATAGAGAGAATTTGTTTGAACACCTGTTCAATCTAAACAACTTTATCTGTTCTTGACATGAGAGTTTAATTCATTTACATTTAATAAAATCATTGACAGAAAGGGCTGTATGCCATTATATTGTGAAGGGTTATTGTTACAATTGGGGATTTGGTTTGTGTAATTGGGTCAATTTAATCTGATATAATTTTCTTTTGACTTTTGGGCCACACCCGGTGATGCTCCTGGCTATATGCTCAGAAATTGCTCCTGGCTCAGGGTACCATATTGGACATTGGAGATCAAACCCAAGTCTGTCCTGGGTCAGCCGCATGCAAGGCAAACACCCTACTGCTGTGCTAATGCTCCAGCCCTAGTTTGATATAAATCTTAAATTTATAATATACAGCCTTATTGTATGTTATTTCCTTCTTTGCTCTTCTGATTTTAGTATTCTATCTTTATCAATGATTTTCATCATTGAGGCTAGAATATGCCTTTTGTTTTGGTCTCTTTTAGTGGTATCTTTGGGCATCCATGATGTGGGTGCATGCATGTATCAGCTCTGAGAACTCAGAAATGATGTTTGGCTTTATGATTTTATGGGGGTTTTCTTCTTCTTCCTCTGGGACATCGATGTTTCTTATGTTGTTTCTGTTGAATTTATACTAGAGTTTATTTTTTGTTCAATCATTTTAAGTTTTGTTCCATCTTCTATTTATTTATTTTAAGTTTCTTTTCAAACTTTTGTTGTATGGAGGTGTTGTGATGCTTATCTTCAAGCACACTGATATATCCTCAGTTGCTGTTGCTCTACTGGTGAGGCCTTCCAGTGAGTTTTTTTTTTTATTTTGCCTACCAAGTTTTTAATTTCTATCATTTCTACTTGAAGTTTTCTCATATCTATACTCATATTGTCTTGCATCTTTTTTTTTTTTTTTGTCATACATGGTGATGCTCAGGGGTTACTTCTGGCTATGTGCTCAGAAATCGCTCCATGTACATTCCATATGGAAACCATATGGGACTCCAGGTATCAAACCAAGGTCCATCCTGGATCAGCCATGTGCAAGGCAAATGCACTACCACTGTACTATCACTCCAGCCTCTTCTCTTGCATCTTATTGGCTATTAAAGTTTCATGATTTCTTTTTTGAACATCTCAGCATTTCCTCTCTAATATTCTTGTCAGAGAATCTGTATAGGTGTCTGATATTAATGGGATCTTCAGACCTTCCACTTCATTCACTATGTGTGATGTGTTTCTGCGTTGTTTTCCCATTGTAACCTTTGCACTTTGGTCAATTTGCTTTTTCTATAATGTGCTGGGGCTCATTGACTAGAAGAAATGCACAGCTGGGTATAAGATCTCATTAGCAATAATCTAATCTCAGCAAATGGGTCTGGAGTAGAAAGCCATGGGATTTAATAAACCAAAGCATGGAAACTGTGGAAGAACTTACAACCTCATGGTCTGACGCTCACCAAATCAACCTTTTTTTTCTTTGTTATTTTTTTTTTTGTGGGAAAGAGGGAGGGAGGAAGCAAAGGAGAGAAAAAGAAGGAAAAGAAGAGAAGGAATGAATGAAGAGAAGGAATGAATGAAGAAGGGAGGGTAAATTTAAAGGATGAAAGGAGAAAGGAGTTGGGTGGAAAGAAGGGATGAAAAGAAGAATTCAAATCAACCTCTTTATTGACCAGTTCAATTCACAATTGGGCAGGGGAGGGTCCAGTGGCAGACCAATTTCCTATCTCAAATAGTGGTACTTTAACATGTAAAAATGGATGGGTGAAGAGGAAGGAGGGGACTGGGGGAAAATCCTTGTTTTCAGTAAAATAACTCAAAAATTCTCCCTTTTCTGTTTACTAACCACAAAAATGGAGAAGCACAAGATAAGTCACAAGAGGCAGGAACCCCAGATCAGAGCTTAAAGAAAAGTGATAAAAGTGGCTGTTATTTTGCATAGGTGCAGTAAAAGCTGGGATAAAATCTTTTAACCTAGGTCAGATTTAGAGCAGGGTGTCTTTTCTCAGAAACCATTTTTGTCATAATTTTCAACTGTAGGCTTCAGAACAGTCTTTAGTTATCCCAACCCCAGAGAGTCCTTCTCAGTTGATTGCTGTCATTGTAAGATAACAGACTTGAACTATTTGGCTCTCTCAAGTCTTATATCATTGCCCGGTGGCACAAAGTCTTCTCTAGTTCCCTGTCATTGCTAGGGTGCTACAAAGCCTTCCAAGTTCCATCTAAGTCTCTTGGTAAGACCTATATTTTGGGGTGTTTGGCCAATCTCAGAGCAATTGAAGCTTAAATTGAGCCAATATATCAAATGTTCAGGTTTTTTTTTTTTTTTTTTGATTATGAGAACAAGGTGCAAAGAAAGAGGACAAGGTAAAGTTACAGTGGAAGGACAATCACCCATAACATAATTCTCAGAAGTCCCCTTGCTGATATCTTAACTTTGAAATTTCAGCCAAAGAACATTAAGATAAATAAGACAGAATCCATGTACAATTACTTTGTCCCTCAAGTCCCCAGATTGTAACACATTATAATATTTCTTAACAGTACACAAGGCAATCTAAAGCCATAAAACTTACGTAACTCCTTAAACATTACAGGCATAGTATTTTCTTACATTTCCATATACATGCATATTAGCTTAAGTTAACCTCAAATTTTAAGTGAGTTCTTTTTAAGGATTAGAGTCAAAGGAGCACAGTAAAAATGGTGTTAGAGTGGCAATTGTTGTTTGCATAGGTCCACCAAAATATGAGGGACATGGAAAGAAATAACCTTGGCCTAAGTACAAAGAGACCAGACCCCTGAAGTTTCCTGGCACAAGACCAAGTCTAGGCTCCAGGCAAGCTAGATCGTCCAATCCAATACATTGTCTGTAGTGCCAACACACTTTTATTTTTCACACAGTCTCTGTTGTTGGTATCATGTTTCTGTATTAAAGATCCTGGAGTCTGCATATCTTACATTGAAGTCAGGATGTGGAGCATCCTCTCCTTTCACCTCACAATCAAAGGGCAATGCAGGGAGCCCTGTCCTGTAAGCAGGTCGTTGTTGTTGTTAAGTCTTCTCAGTGTTAAGGGAAGTCTTTTTTGAGCAGGTTGAAGTCTGAGCAGTGTAGGTCTTCCGTGGTAGGGATTGCTTCCAGGGAATGTTCAGGTTTAAGGACCCACCTACAATGCCTGAATTTTTGAGTTTCTAGGTTTAATAGATGGAAATCCCTTTCTTTCAGTAAGACATCCCATTTTACAGGATCTATAAAAAAAAAAAAAAAAAAAAAAAGGGATTTGCTACAAAGTACTATTGGGGCCCAAGGGGACTAATGGTATGTTGTAGTGTCTAACCCTCAGTTGAATACCATTCTCTACTATCCACGATACATTGGTATAATAAAAATATTGTTCCCTAAGAAATATATTTAAATAAATGCACATTTTCCCCAGTCTATTGTTATCAAGTCCAAGGTAGATTATTTCTCAAGAACTACTTCAGTTAATGCGATAATTTGTCAGTTGAAAGCAGTCAGGGAGACTATGAAAGAGTCAATGATTTCTTGCAGCTGCTGGGTGGAGTCAAGGGCTGAGATTAGTCCCTGAGCCAGGGCCCACTCAAAGAGCAATCAATGTGATTTTTCCGGTGGTGAGTGGCAAACCAGGTGATGTGAGGCCGGAAGAGTATAGGGTTGAGGAGGCGGTGCTCCATGGCACATCAGGTGTTGAGTTGCGGGGTAATAGTGTTTAAAAGGAAAGCAACAAATCCAGAATAGGGGAGCATAGAGAAAACAACAACAACAACAACAACAACAAAAGACTTGCACAGAAAGGAGGAAGAGATAGGGAAGGGCTCTGCTTAGTTACAACATAAGAATTGACTACAAACATAAAGATGGCTACCACACATACACGCATGCACACACATACACAGTTGGTTGATCAATTTGCTACAGCTGTTATTCTGAATCAATTAGGGTAATAGAAATGAAACTGATGTGGGGCTGAGACAGGAAAGGACAGTTCCCAGGGTAAAATTAACTTAGTTGGTCTATAGGAACTTTGTTCTTCATTTCTCACACTCACACACCTGATTTCATCCTGTTTTGCATGGAAATGGGTCAAAGAGCATAATTAATATAAAACCTGCAAATATGATTGTGAAGAAATTTTAAACCAGTTACGTAATTGCTACTCTCTAGTAATCACTGCCTGTGAGGGTAGACTAGGCTGTAAAAACGTCATAGGTTAAATTGTTCATACTTTATTTTTAAACCAATCAGCTTTTGCCATATCCTTATCTTATACATATCACAAAAACTTTTTTCATGAATGTAAATATTGAAACATTTCTGCATATGTACATAATTTTAAAAAAGTTGCTAAATATTCTTACACTGAACACTGTAATATGAGTCTAGAGTACTGAGCATCTAGGTTACTTTTCCAAAAGCTTTTCTAAAAAAATTAGAACATTTCTATAGACACACTTAGTTTGAAAATAAATTGCTAAACATACACCAAGTACTGAAATCTATATAGACTGAGCACTATAACTCTAGCGCACTGAGCACTGTAATTGGAGTTCTGCATACCAAGTTTTTTTTTCATGAGTTTTCTGAACAAAATGATTGGAACCAAGTTCCTTTTTCACGACTTCTCTGAAAAAAATTATTAGAATACCTGAAGATATACATAATTTGAAATTAAGTTGCTAAATATATTTTCACTGAGCACTGTAACATGAGTTCAAGGCATCCAAGTTTTTTCCCATAGACTTCTTTGAGCAAAATCATTAGAACACTTCTGTAGGTATACATAATTTAAAACAAATTGCCAAACATTTTTCACCAAGCACTGTAATATAAACTCAGAACATTCAAGTTCTTTTTCCATATACTTCTCTAAACAAAAACAATAGAATAGAACATTTCTGTTTGTACAGTGAGCAAAAGAGAGGTTTTTTTTTTTGACTTTTCATAATATATTTAAGCATCATGATTACAAACATGTTTGTAGTTGGGTTTCAGCTATAGAAAAGAACATCCCCTTTCACTAGTGCAACATTCCCACCACCAACTACACTAACAATTATCATTACAATTTTAATGAGTGAGAGAAATAGAATGTCTGTCTTGAATACAGGTGGAGGGAGAAGTGGAGTTGTTAAATGTAGAGCACACAGCTTAACCAGCAATATAGTGACCAATGTAAGTAGAATTAGAGAGTAACTTAGAGGAAAATAAAAGAAGAGGTTCTGCTCAGAGACAGGCAGTGGTGGGGGGGCGAGTGGGAGGGAGGAGGGCATCAGGGAGGGTGAAAGGAAGTTGGTGACATTTGTGACAGGAAATGGGCACTGGTGGAAGTTGTTGCACATTGTATGACTGTAACTCAATTATAAGCAACTTTATGGGAGAAAATTAAGGACAACCTTGTACCTATGGTATTCAAATAAAAAGGAAATGGTTCCATCCTTGTCACAAAACTGAGGTAACAGAGGACTGCAAGAAAAGAATTCTATTATTTAGAGGTGACCCAGGTGCAGGAGATTTTGACAGCACCTTGTCTTCCAGTGATGGCTAACCTTTTTGAGCCCGAGTGCCCAAACTGCCGCATAATGCTTGGTCCTCCCAATGGTCAGTCTGGCCTTGTTGCCAGGTGAGCTGCAAAGCAGCTGGACTGGCCATTGCCCAGTTTCCTGAGAATGGAATATTGGGAAGCTATCTCAAGAGGGCAGATACAGGAGGGGTCCTACATTTCTTGCCAAAATGGCCCAATTTACCACAACTAAAACATATACCCTGAGCTTATGAGGTTTGGGGTTGGGCCCTCTTCCAGTTTCTTGAGACAGGATTGCCAGAGGCATAGTGACAATCTTAGTCCAATGGTTTCCCCTACTGCACCTTTGACAAGGTCTGGGTTGGGAGGGGTTCTGTATCCCCTGCAGAGATGACCTGGTACCTGAGTTTGCCTCTTCACTGCATAGGTCTTAATAGCATTCACACAAATGCTGGGTATTTAATAGAACCAAAGATCTGACACACTTTTAAATAACTCATGACATTTTATTCCCTTTCTAAAATAGGGTAAAGGTCACCGGGTAATTTTTACTGACATTCTCAAAAGCCAACTGGATTAATAGGTGTTGCTGAATTTCTCTGAATTCAACCTGTTTCGGAATTGCACCTGTTAATTTTCCAACGAATTTGCATATGGCTTGAAAACTCTCTGAAATATCCTTGTATAGCTTCCTTTTTCATTTTATTTTATTTTTGGTTTTTGGACCACATCTGGTGGTTGGTCAATGGTTACTCCTGGCTCTGCACTCAGAAATTCCTCCTGGCAGGCTTGGGGGAACCATATGCGATCCCAGTGTTCAAACCCAGGTACATCCTGGGTTAGCAATGTACAAGGCAAATGCTTTACCACTATGCTATCTCTCAGGCCTTGATTCCTTTAAATTGAGCAACAGTATCAATCTTTTCCCAAACCCACAGAATTAGCTCATGTGCATGAGTTTAAATAGCATGAAACAGAAGAGATTGCTTTCTTTTGTCTTATCACTCTCCTTTGCCTATCATCATCTCACAAGTCAATTGAACCACTGAAATTTTTCTCCCAGAATTACATAAGGCATGGAGTTTTGTCTTGGTATCATCACTAAAACATATTTCCATTGTCTGTAGAGAAGGACTTAAGCGAGTTTTAGCAACCACATGAAAATCCTGGAGAGTTCTGAGTGCACTTTCAAGCCTTAGTAAATTGGAGACTGATTATACTCCAGATGGATGCGGAAGAAAAAGGCAAAGCTTATGAGGCCTAGGTAGAATATAGACTGATTTGGGTTTAAACCATAGGCTTTGCTTGGAACAACACAACATCTAGAGTAGTCTTTATGGTTGGGGAAGGGGAATGCAGCATTTCTACTAATCCATTTTCAGACTCTGAGTCTAAAGTGGCAGTAGCCAGCTCATTATATCTATCTTCCTCATCTGATGTTTTGGAGAGTAAGTTATACTTGGGAGATGTGGGCCTGTCCAGTTTGACACTAGTAATTAACAATAAATTATTGGCCCTGGGAAGTCTTTAGATTGAGAATGTGTCACCATTGGGAAGACATCTCTTCCCTCTCAGGGGATGTGCATGGAAGAATCTCTAGGGAGCTTGGCATATACAGTCTGAAGCAAAATGCAGGTAGATGGGCCAGAGAAACATGAAGCTGATCAGAAAAGGGGTCATGTACTCCACAGCTTTAGGAAAGGATGTGGCATTTTTAGTCCAGTGTGAAGGGGATATTATGGCAATAATCTTCAAGAGGGTCATTTCATCCACTCACCATTTTGTTGAGGTCTCTGTTCTTAACTCCCTGTTCTGGCCACCAGATATAGTAATGGCTCACTCACCTTAATCCAACCCTGGGAGAATGAGTCTGGAGAAAGGAGAATGGATCTGGAGCAAGGAGAACGGATCTGAGGCAGGAAGAACAGGTCTGAAGCAGTGTCTCCATAAAAATTAATAACCAAGACACTTATATGGTAGAAAACATGGAGGCAAAGGGCTTCCAACCTTGTGGTCTGGAGCCTAACAAATGGACCTTACTATTTTTCTTTGAACCACACCTGGTGATACTCAGGGGTTACTCCTGACTATGCGCTCAGCAATCACTCCTGGCTTTGGGGGACTATATGCCATGCTGGGGATCAAATCAAGGTCTGTCCTAGGTTAGTACATGCAAGGCAAATGCCCTACTGCTTGCACCACCAGTCCGGCCCTGATATTTCTCTTTATTTCTTTTTCTTTTTCTTTTTTGGCCCTGACCTTTCTTTGTTGACCAGCTCAATTTACAACTGGCAAGAGAGGTTCCAGTGACAGACCAGTTACATATTTCAAGCCAATCCAATCTAGGTGGGTTTTTTACCTGTAAAAAGGGGATTAAAGAGGAAGGAGGGTGTTGGTAGAAAGCCTTAGTTTTGGGCTAAACAGTATGTAAACCAACAGCTGGGGAGCAAAGCAGAGTGGCTGTTCTTCTCACAGGGCCATTGTATGTCACAATTCATTTCCCTGATGAAAGTTGATCAGGCCTTTGGTTATCCTCATCCTTGTGCCTATGCCCACGATCATCCTATTTTCCCCTGCCTATACTATTTATTTAAACCAGTGGTTTTCAAGAGCTGGTGAATAGATGGGTGCTAATTTAAAGAGACAAAAAATGAAAAGAGTGAAAATCACTTATTTAAAAATTAATAAAACATAAAGTATATATTTATTAATAACAACCACAAGCCTTGTAGAGAAAATTAGATATAAATTGATTAAAATAAATAGTTTTTGATAATTATCTTTAGGAAAAATGTGAAGTAGATGATTTAAAAATTAAATAATCTGATATTGATTAATTTATTGATTACCATCAACAAACTAAAGCATAGGTCTTATTTTAGTTGAAGTTTTTTTCCTTTTTATAACATTTTTCTTATTTAATTCTCACAGAAAATTTCTGGTTAAGTTTGTGTTATGATATACAGAGATATAAAATTACACATCTGTTGCAAGTCAGACCTTGATGGGATTGACTGATGGAGAGATGGAGGATGAGGTCATTCACCTCCAGCTCGGAGCACACGTCTGCCACCCTGTTCAGCCGGTGGTTCTGAGGCGAAGCGGCGGGTAAAAGGCTAGCAGACTGTCAGGCTTGTGAAAATGCCAGCTTTATTCGGAGGACAAGACTGAAGCCCAAAGCCTCAGCATCAGTTCCAGCCAAAAAGCCCCTCGCCTTCCAAAGACCCTTGCTTTTATCCCCCAGAATCAGGTACCACCCAATGGTAAGATAAGGTACCACCCAATGGAGGGAGCAGAATCAGGTACCAGCCTAGGGTGGGAGCAGAATGTCAGGTCACACCCTAGGGTAGGGCACAATCACTGATCAGGTAGGGTCAGTAACATAATAATCCCATTGAAATGTTTACATACACAACACACATCTATGGAATTTGATGATACTTAAGACCTCTAGAAAAGAGAGTTGTATTGTGAGTTTGGTTAAATGGATTTAAAAAGGATCTAAAGTTTGAGATATATTTACTTGCCTCTTTGAGAGTTCAACACAGTATTAAAAAAGAGAAAAATCTTGATTTACTGTCACATTCCATCTGTTTTATTATCTTGATGGATCATCAGGCATAATCTTTATCAACAGATTTTAAAATACTGTATTACTATCCTTTATTCAATCATTTATTTTGGCAAAAGAGATGCAAGTTTATATGTATCCTATGTTTTAACTTCATTCTCACAAAATATCTAAAGAACTGAATAGCTCATAGAATATCAATGATCATAAACATAATTATAGTAGAACTTTACAGTTATTGTCTTAGTAGGTAATTGGTATAAACATAAGAGTAAATATAGCTTTTTCTGTGATAATTATATATGGGATTAATTCAGATTTTCTCTCCTAAGAGCCAACATTTTTCCAACTGCTGCATAGTACTATTGTAAAACAGAGAACTGAAGTCTTTCTTCTTTCCATAGGAAATACTGTTTTACACTGAATAAACCTAATTATTAATTTGTAACCCAAACAAGAATCATGGAAAACAACATTGTGCTATTTATCTAATTCTTCATATAAAGCTAACCCTTTTTTAATGTCCCCTCAACAGTACAATTCCTTTTAAGAATGGTCTTTGACAGGCCAGAGAGATAGCATGGAGATTAGGTATTTGCCTTGCATGCAGAAGGTTGATGGTTCAAGTCCGGCATCCCATAGGGTCCCCTGAGCCTGCCAGGAGCGATTTCTGAGAATAGAGCCAGGAGTAACCCCTGAGTTCTGCCAGGTGTGACCCCCCCCCAAAATAAGAATGGTCTTTGAAACTATATTATGCTAATACTTTGTTGTATTTAATAGGAATACTTACAGATGTAATTAACAAAATAAAAAATCACTTAATTTTTCTCAATTTAGATCCACTGTGACAGAAGATTTCAGAGCCATCTACTGACTTAATAAGGTAATTAAAGATTTTTTGGGGCTCTGAGAAATGGTTCAAGGGATAAAATAATGTCTAAATGTGCTGGCTGTGGCCTTTGAAGGGAGCATAACTCCTGAAATGCTTTTATCTTAAAAAAAAAAAGAGATTTATTTTGTACTTAGTTTTAAAATTCAGTCATCATGTGGAATAGTTAGTTGTTGCTTCAATATAATTGCCCTAGTCCCATATATTTCTTCTAAACTGAAACTAAGAAGAGGGAAGAGATGGTGACAGTGGCTCACTTTTATTTGTTTCAAAAGAAGGAAACGTGGTTTTTTTTAGTTTCTGATTTAAGGCCAAACTCATTGGTGCTCAAGGGTTACAATTGGCTATGCACTTAGAAATTAGTTTTGGCAGGCTAATGAAGCCATATGGGATATTGGGTACTGAGCCTGGCCAGCAAGCAGAGTGCAAGGCTATACCCTGTCTGCTGTCCCATAGCTCCTCCTTCAATAGGAAAACTTTTTTTTTAATAATAAATTTTTTTAAACCCCGTGATTACAAACATGACTGTAGTTGGATTTCAGTCACAAAAAGAATATCCCCCTTCACCAGTGCAATATTTCCATCACCATCCACCCCCCATCTCTCTCCTCCCACACTCCCTGCCTGTATTTGAGACAGGCATTCTACCTCTCTCACTCATTAGCATTGCCATGGTAGTTGTTAGTGTAGTATTTCTCTAACTGTACTCACCCCTCTTTGAGGTGAGTTTCATATCGTGAGCTGGTTCTTCTGGCCCTAATCTCTGGGCATTATTACAATAATGTCTTAATTTTCTTAAAATCCAAAAATAAGCGAGACTCCTGTGTGTGTCTCTCTCTTCCTCTGTTTTATTTCACTCAGCATAATAGTTTTCATGTCCATCTATGTATAGGAAAATTTCATGAGGTCACCTCTTCTGACAGCTGCATAATATTTCATTGTGAATATGTAACAAAGTTTCTTTAGCCATTCATCTGTTGAAGGGCATCTTGGTTGTTTCCAGAGTCTGACTATTGTAAAAAGTGCAGCAATAATTTAGGTATGAGGAAGGAATTTTTGTATTGCAATTTTCTGTTCCTAGGGTATATCCCTAGGAATGGTATAGCTGGGTCATTCAGAAGTTCAATTTCCAGTTTTGTGAGGAATTTCCATATTGTTTTTCATAAGGGCTTGACTAGACTGCATTCCCACCAGCAGTGAATGAGAGGTTCTTTCTACCCACATCCCCTCCAGCACTTATTGTTCTTGTTCTTTGTGATGTGTGCCAGTCTCTATGGCATGAGTTGGTACCTCATTGTTGTTTGATTTGCATCTCCCCGATAGTTAGTGATGTGTAACTTTTTTTTTTTTTTTGGTTTTTGGTTCACACCCGGCGGTGCTAAGGGGTTACTCCTGGCTGTCTGCTCAGAAATAGCTCCTGGCAGACACGGGAACCATATGGGACACCGGGATTCAAACCAACCACCTTTGGTCCTGGATCGGCTGCTTGCAAGGCAAACGCCACTGTGCTATCTCTCCGGGTCCGATGTGGAACATTTTTATGTGTCTTTTGGCTATTTGTATTTCTTCTTTGAGAAATTGTCTGTTCATTTTTTTCCCACATTTTTTATGCAGTTAGATGATTTTTTCTTATTAAATTCTGTCAGTAACTTGTATGTCTTAGACATTAGCCCCTTGTCTGATGGTTGTTGGGTGAATAGTTTCTCCCATTCTGTGGGTGGCTTTTGTATCCTAGGCACTATTTTCTTTGAGGTGCGGAAGCTTTGTAGCTTAATATAGTCCCATCTGTTTATCTCTGTTTCCACTTTTATGGAGAGTGTTGTTTCCGCCTTGAATATGCCTGTAGTCTCTATGTCATGGAGTGTTTTTATCTACATGTTGTTCAATATACCTTATGGTTTCAGGTCTGATATCCTGGTCCTTAATCCACTTGAATTTGACCTTCATGCATGGTGTTAGATGGAAATCTGAATTTGCTTTTTTTCCAAGTGGCTGACCAGTTGCCCCAACACCACATGTTGAAGAGGATTTTCTTGCTTCATTTTGCATTTCTTGCCCCTTTATCAAAGATTAATTGATTGTATGTAGTAAAGAATCTATGCAAGAAAACTACAAAACATTGCTTCAAGAAATAAAAGACACAAGGAAATGGAGGCACATACCCTGCCCATGTATTGGCAGGATTAACATCATTAAAATGGCAATACTCTCCAAAGCTTTGTACAGATTTAATGCAAATCCTCTAGGGATACTCATGATATTCTTTTAAGAAGTGAATTAAACACTCTTGAAATACATTTTGAACAATAATCACCCATGAATAGTCAGAGAAACTCTTGAGAAAAGGCATATGGGAGGCATCACCTTTTCCAAATTTAAATTGTATCACAAAGTCATTAAAACAGCATGGCCTTGTTAGAAAGAGAGACCCTCAGACCAGTGGAATAGACTTGAGTTTTTATAAAATGTTCCCCAGACATACAATCAATTAATCATTGAATAAGGGGAAAGATGCAAAATGGAGTAAGGAAAACTTCTTTAACAAGTGGTGTTGGGGCAACTCATCAACCACTTGCAAAAAGGCAATCTGATATTGACTCAAACTCTTCAAAATATTTCTGTTTGAAGATACTTTCTTAAATACAGTATGTTAAATAGTATGTTAGAGTGTATTCAATAAATAAGCATGGAAACAATAACTTTCACCCAAGCTGTTAATTTTCTGGGCTCACACTCTTGACCTTAAAGTTTGTTTTTGTATCAAGGATGCCTGTAAATATTTCTATACATGTACAATCTTCCTTTTCTAATTATAATTTACATTTATAACTTTATGTTTTCATTATACTTTATTAAATGAGATAGCTTTGTAAAGGAACAAAAAGTTTTAAGGCAATAATGACTAAAATAATCTGTAGTACCTAAAGACAAATACCTTCCTCCTAATAAAATAGTGATTATACCTGGAGCAAAGAAAGTGACAGCTAGCACAGCCAAATAAAATGGAGGAACATAGTTTCCTTAGAGACAGATGCCAAGAAACTGAATAAAAGGCACACTGAAATGATCTGAATAGAAGAATTTGTTCAACTGATTGTATGAGTTTGTGACATCTAGTTGCTAGCCTCTGAACCTAGTGCAAATTGGGTTGAATTGACACAATCAAATCTCATCTGGCTTCTAATTAAAAAACTAACTAGGGGGCCAGAGAGATAGCATGGAGGTAAAGTGTTTGTCTTGCATGCAGAAGGTCAGTGGTTCGAATCCCGGCATCCCATATGGTCCCCAGAGCCTGCCAGGAGTGATGTCTGAGTGTAGCCAGGAGTAACCCCTGAGTGCTTCTGTGTGTGATCCAAAAACCAAAAACCAAAACTCAAAAAACAAAAAAAAAAAACCCAAAACAAAACAAGACAAAACAAAAAACTAACTATACATTTTACCTTTCAGGTACTAGGAAGGATTGGATAAAACTGGTCAGTAACACAGATCTTGAAGGAAACCAAGAAATAGAAAAAAGCTTATAGCAACTATAAAATGAGAGTAGACTAGAGAGATAGTATAGTAAAGTACTTGCCTTACATGTGGTCGACCTAGGCTCGATTCCAAAAGCCATACATGATCCCTTGAGCACCAACAAGAGTAATTCCTGAGTGCAGAGCTGGGAGTAATTCCTGAATATAGCTGGATGTGCCTCTCTTTCAAAAAATATCACTTATCTCATAGGCAGTGTACTGACAGAAATTCATACTTCTAGAAAAATGCTGAACTGAATTTTAGATGAAGTTATACAGATATTGGGTGTAAGTGAAATAAGGTAGGTCTTTTACTCAAATACCATGAAAGGAGATGCTTTCTTCTTTATAACCAAGATATATACTTTAGAAAAATAGAGGAATTGAAAAGCTTTTAAAGACCAATACATGGCAGCTAGATCGTTTTTCAGAAATTAAATGTCATACAAGAGAGTTAAATTTAGAATTGTTATTGTTGGTCATATATGAGCTTCTTAATTTTCACAATTTTGAATTAATGAATATTCAACTTTCATATACTTTTGTATTGTGAGGTAATAGATGCTCAGTGATAAAACTGGAGGATATTTTTTAGAAGTTTTTGCCATGTTTTTTTCTTGCATTTTCTATTTAACTTTGAGGAAAATCCTCAAGATTATCTTCCACTGGTATATTATGCATGACATGCCATATATTATTATGATGCCTAATATTATTATGAATTATTATGATTCATATGTTTAAAGAAAAATTCTGTGCATTATGGGTTATACATAGGTATAGACAGATCACTAACTACAAAACAAACAATAACTGATTTTCATTCCATGTATCAAAAACACTGCATAAAGCAGCTTTGTTTTATGTTTACACATTTTTTCTCTTTTCTAAAAAAATTTATTTTATTTAAACTATTGTGATCTATAAATTCCTGCATAGTTAGATTTCAGATAAACAGTGAGTAAGGGCCATTCTCATCACCAGTTTTGATCTCTCTGCATCAAAAATCCCAGAGTGCATCTTATACCACCATACTTTGCCCTCTGGCTTGCCAGTATAACAGGTCCATTTTAGTTTAGATGGTTAAAGTTTAGGTCTTTTGATTCTATTGTCATTGTCTTTGGCTTGCATATTTCATTCATTCCTTAGTTTTTCTCCATCAATGCATCTGAGACCACTTAGACCCTGCTTCCCAGCCATTCTTCTTTACTTTCTTCTTAGTTTTATAGAAAAATGAAGAAATACATGGTAAAACAAAGTAATCCATGTTTATTCATTTTTAAAAAGTTTCTTTTTTTTTTTTTTGGTTTTTTGGGCCACACCCATTGACGCTCAGGGGTTACTCCTGGCTATGCGCTCAGAAGTTGCTCCTGGCTTGGGGGACCATATGGGACACTGGGGGATCGAACCGCGGTCTGTCCAAGGCTAGCGCAGGCAAGGCAGGCACCTTACCTCTTGCGCCACCGCCCGGCCCCAAAAGTTTCTTTTTTTTTGGTGATTTTTGGGCCACAACCAGTGACACTCAGGGGTTACTCCTGACTATGAGCTCAGAAATCGTTCCTGGCTTGGGGGACTATATGGCACATTAATCTGTAATCAAACTACCTTCTGTCCTGGATTGGCTGCATGCAAGGCAAATGCCCTACCACTGTGCTATTGCTCCAGTTCCTTAAAAAGTTTTCTAAGGATATAGGATAATAATGAAACTATATTTTATCTAAGATTACTTTTCTTGCTAACGCACCTTATTGGTAGGGGCTAATAATACTTTAATAAATTTTGTTTCAGCTCAGTTAAATAACAGATGACCTTTTATTGTACTTCTCTATTTGGTTTGCTATATACATTTTGATGATTACTCTACAATCTTCCCAGCATGACTTGATCTAAAACCACTTTTTATGGTTTGGAAGTTTTCAACAAAATTTTCTGATTAATTTCTATTTTCTTTTATTTCCTGCCCACATTAAAGGTGTAAATTAGCAGTTATATAATAAGTAGAGCAGCAGGATTGGATAAAACACATGAATATACTACTCCTCTCTCTGGCAATTTTTCAATCATTTATGTTGATTGTCATTAATGAGACTTTGGGTATTTTGTTTTTTGTTTGTTTTGTTTCTTGTTTTGAGGGCCACACTTGGTGACACTCAAGGGTTACTCCTGGCTATGAGCTCAGAAATCTTTCCTGGCTTGGGGAACCATATGGGATGCCGGGGGTGGGGGTGGGGGATAAAACTGCAGTGTGTCCTTAAGTCAGCTGTGTAAAAGGCAAACACCCTACCTCTGCGCCACTGCTGAGGCCTCTTGGGTTTTATTCATTTTTTTTGCAATCAACCTTGATTGAGTGCTTATCACTGGTAGGCAATATGTAGAGAATAAGATTGATTTCAAATTTGCTTTGAAGGAGTTTATGTTACAGTAGAAACTAAATGTGTACTTAAGTTTGGGAAGGACATAAGCTGTTTTAGGATGTGGGGTGGGGTGAGTGATCTGTTGCCAATGACAGTTGAGATGAGATGGAATGCTAGGGTAGGCTAACTTTTGTCAACCAGAAGAGGAGACTGATGGTCTAGAAACCAGTTATATAAAGTCAGTGATCCTTGATAAGTCCCCAGATCTGAATCCAGATCTAAATTGCAGTATTTCCTCTTCAAACCAAGAAATATAGAAACTTCATAGAACTGTGAAGCATACAAAATCATCTATCCAATTAATTTATATATGGGAAGAAAATGACCTTCCTTGAACTTCCAGTCATTGAATTTAGAATGTATGGCAATAATGTCACTAAGTATAATTCCCATAAAATATGAAAGGGTTCACAAATATGGTATTAATATTAACTCCCAACCATCATTCACAGCATTCTCTGTAGTTTCCCCCTTTTTTAATATAAATATTTATTTAAGCACCACGATTACAAGCATGTTTGTAGTTGGGTTTCAGTCATAAACAGAATAACACCCCTTTCACCAGTGCAACATTCCCGGCACCAATGCTCCCCCTCCTCCCCTGCCCCTTCCTGTATTCATGACAGGCATTCTACTTCTCTCATTTTTTAACATTGTCATGCTAGTTGTTAGTGTAGTTATTTCCCCAACAGCATTCACCACTCTTTGTGGTGAGCTTCAAATTGTGAGCCAGTCCTTGCTTATCAGGGAATTTTCTAAATGCCATTTAAGCAGAATGTGGAATGAAGAATACAATTGCTCATTCCCCTCAATACTTTCCTTATTCTAGTTTTCAATGTTAAGTATTGCTATAACACCTCAAATTTCTTTTTTTGTTTTGTTTTGTTTTGTTTTTGGGCCACACCCAGCGATGCTCAGGAGTTACTCCTGGCTGTCTACTCAGAAATAGCTCCTGGCAGGCACGGGGACCATATGGGACACTGGGATTTGAACCAACCACTTTTGGTCCTGAATCGGCTGCTTGCAAGGCAAATGCCGCTGTGCTATCTCTCTGGGCCCAACACCTCAAATTTCTTTTTTTTTTTCTTTTTTTTTTGTGGGTATTTTTTTTTATTTTAATTATGACAACAAAGATGCAAAGAAAGAGGACAGGGTAAAGTTACAGTGGAAGTCCAATCACCCATAAACAGAATTCTCGGTAGTCCCATCGATGATATCCCAGCCTTGAACTTTCAGCCAAAGAACATTAAGAAAAACAAAACTGAACCCATGTACAATACAATTACTTTGTCCCTCAAATCCCCAGTTGTAGTACATACTATTTCTTAGCAGCACACAATATAATCTAAAGACATTAGACTTATGTAACTCCTTAAACATTGAGGGCAAAGTACATTTCTCTAGTTCCATGCACATGTTTACTAGTTTAAGTTAACCTCAAAAGTTTTAGTAGGTTGTTTTTCTTAAGGATCGGAGTCAAGGGAACATAGTAAAAAACGGTATTAAAGTGGCATTTGTTTGCATAGGCCCACCAAAACATAAGGGACATGGAAAGACAAATTATGGTCTAAATACAAGGAGACCCTACCCCTGAAGTTTCCTGGCACAGGACTGACTCTGGGCTCCAGGCAAACTAGTTTGTCCAATTCAAGTCATCGTCTGTAGTGGCAATACACCTCCATTCCTCACATAGTCTCTGTTGTTGGTATCATGCTTCTGTATTAAAGATCCTGGAGTCTGCATATCCCATATTGCAGTCAGGATGGTGCAGAGCATCCTCTCGTTTCACTTCACACTTAAGGGGCAATAGAGAGAACCATTTCCTGCAGAGCAGGTCATTGTTGTTGTCAAGTCTTCTCAGTGTAAACGGAAGTCTCTTTTTAGGAGGTCGATGTCAGACCCTTGGTAGTGTCTTTCCTGGTAGAGGACTGCTTCCAGCTGTTGCTATAAAAGACCTTGGATGTTTTGTAGATAGCTTGCCTGGTTCCGGCGTGAATGGAGGATGCCCTTTCTTCTGAGGCCTATGCCAGTTCATTATATCAATGTTCAGGGTGTAAGGTACATTGTACTGAGATTTATTAGATAAGAACTTATCTGTATGTATGGTGTTTTCCCATTTTAATGTGTCTATGCAAACAAGGATAAATGCCATGAAGCATTATTGGTGCATCTGGAAGCAATAGGAACAAGACCAGCAATTTCCATGACATAGTTCAATCATAGGCATCAAACTGAGGGACAGTTCCAACAACAATCCTTACTGAATAGCTTACAAAGAAAAGACAAGATGAAAAGTGGATAGAAACATCATGGTAGAAGAATATATAGAGAGTTACATCAGTTAAAGAAAATACCCATAAAATATTCAAAAGATATGTGCTCAATATGTGTTCAATTCGTGTCCTTTGAAATAGTTCTGGGATTTGTTAGATCTACTGTATGACTTAGGTCAGAGATTAGAACTGTGTGTTACTGAAGTTAAGAAGGGTAAATCTGGGGTACTTATGGTTGGGAGGAGCATATGTTCGTGCGGGGGCACTAGCCCCTACGCGGTTTGCAAAATGAAGACTGGTATGAAATTGCCAGTGACAGCCTGAGTATAGCTGAGCAACTATCTGCCACCCACCAGATCAAACTCCACCCCCTAAGCCCCACCCTAGGCCAGTCTCCGGACCCGGCCTGGGAGTGGGGAAAACCCAGGGTGCCCCGTCAGCTCCTTCCCGGAACCCACCTGGAGATCCGGAGGAATGGGGGAGAGGGGGGTCGGGTGACCCAGGTCTGGGCCCCCCTACCCTAGGCCGGGCCAAAAGGCTGCTGGCACATGCGGAGGCCTAACACCTCAAATTTCTAACAAATAATTTTTTAATGGTTTTTGGGTCACACCCGGCAGCACTCAGGGGTTGCTCCTGACTCTATGCTCAGAAATCACTCCTGGCAGGCTCGGGGGACCATATGGGATGCCGGGATTCAAACCACCATCCTTCTGCATCTAAGGCAAATGTCCTACCATTGTGCTATCTCTCAGGCCCCCAACAAGGAATTTTTAAAATTCTTTAAATTATACTTTTAATCTATATCTGAATTTTCAAACTACCCTTGAATCCCCTGTAAGTTCAAAAATTGAACAAAACTTGCATAATATTTTTAATAATTTTTATTGTGACCAAGGCGAATTATAAATCTTTCATAGTAATATTTTAGGTACATAGTGACATTGAATCTGGGCATTCCCACCACCAGTGTTGTCCTTCCTTCACCCCTGTACTCAGCATTCATCCCATATCTTCCTCCTAGGTCCCCTAGGCTGCTAGTATAAATGGTCCCCTCTGTGTCTAGTTTGTTGTAGATTGGATATTGATTCTGTTGTCATTGGCTTTGGAATGGATTTTTTTCTTTTTTTTGGTTTTTGGGCCACACCCGGAGTTGCTCAGGGGTTACTCCTGGCTGTCTGCTCAGAAATAGCTCCTGGCAGGCACAAGAAACCATATGGGACACCGGGATTCGAAGCAACCACCTTTGGTCCTGGATCGGCTGCTTGCAAGGCAAATGCCGCTGTGCTATCTCTCTGGGCCCTGGAATTAATTTTTAATTCTGATCATTTTATTTTTTATTTCTACTCAATGTTCATATGACTGATCTTGGTACCATTCATTTCCCCGCCTCAGTTTATGAGGCAGAACAAGATGATTCAAGTTATGTGGTTCTGTCAGAAGGGAAGACAAAAATCAAAAAAAGCAAAAAGCAAAAAACTGGTAGGAGTCCATCTAGAAGGTTATAAATACTAATTTAAGAGAAGAAAGGGAAAAAAGGAAGAAAAACATAATAAAAAGACAAAAACACACAAAAAAGAACAAACAAGAAAACAAACAAACAAAAATCAAAGCTACAATGACCAAAAAAAAAAAAAAAACCCAACTCGTAAACAACCACAGCAATACAGACAACAACCAAACTACAATAACAAGCCTACAATAAAAAGAAAAAAAACGTGCTTTTTTTTTATGAGTAGAGTAAATATTGGGGAAATTAGAAAGGGAATTTCCTTGGCCTAAGAGATACAAGGGTTCTCCACCCTTGAAGCATACTGTCATGGGAATAACTACAGGCTCCATACATGCTCTTTTACTCTCTTATATGTCATTTTATGGTGCCTGGAAACTTTCCACTCTATTGTGGATGATAAAATCAGGCCTCTCTAAAGAGAACTTGGTATTTGTATAGGTCATAGGATAGAGCCTAAAATAGAGTCTTTCTTTACAGTTCTATAAGTTCTGTTCCATCACTGTTGTTGTAATTAGTCTTCTGTAATTGGTGGTCTTGGTTTTTGCACCGATACTAGGACAAAGCCTAGAATAGTTTTTCATTATGTTTCCACAAGTTCTGCTCAGTTGCAGTTGTTTCAGTCCGACACCTGGAATTAGTGATCTTGGTTGTTGTACAGATCGTAAGCCAAAGCCTAGGCTAAGGTCTTTCCTATTGGTCCCAGGATATGTTCTGTCCAGTCATGGTTGTCAAAGTTAGTCTTCTGTAGTTAGTGATCTCGATTTTTTGCACAGATCAAAGGGTGATGTGCATTCTGATCTCATCTTATTGTTAGGTGTTGAAATAAGACAACCTGCTCTTAGACCAAGTTGTACTGTATCCGCATTGTCACGATGTCATATCAAAACTGGCGCATGTTGGTGTCAGAGCAGTATTAATAATGTCCCACAGGGAGATTGGTTCCTGGAGCTGTTGCGGAGAACTGTGTCGGTTCCAAGTCTGAGATCAAGGGCTCAGGGTTGGAAGTCACTCTCTAATCACGTGGAGTCTAAGTTGGAGCCACATGACATATGTTCAATGTGGGAGGTACCCTTGTATTGTAAAATGTATGAGTTCTTATCCCTAGTAGATAAGAGCTAGTTTTTATATGTAAAATTTCTGCATTTTTAGTATGCCTTTGCAAAAAGAAATGGTGCTAAATTATATTGCTGGTACATTTGGGGGTGAGATTGTCAAGCTCCATCATCTCTGTGCCCTGGTTTTGACCTGAACTTTTATCCTAGGCAAGACTTTTTCTTGTAGGTTTTTGTACCAAAACAGGTAAAGTTAAGGAATAGAAGAAAACAAAAACAAGACAAAACACAAATATAAAGGCAAAAATAGATAAAAATAAATTTTATAAAAGTAATTAAGGGAGCAAAATGATGCAGGAGACTACCTTACATTTGGGGATAAACAGATTAAGAGGTAGTATTATAGAGGTCTTAAACTTATAAAAGAAATATAGCCTTCCTATTTTCTTTTTAGATATTCTTGTGGGGGGGTGGAATTCAAGGTAGATTTTTATCACACATTCTGGTCTTGTTGAGTTTGAGATATGATTTGCGGCAGAAAGGGCTCAGGTAAAGTTCTTGCACTGGGGTCCTTCTGGAGCTGAGTTCGATATCAAGCAACAGTCCACATTTGGGGATGTGTGAGGAGGGATACAGAGCATGAGTCAGCAGGAGTGTTGGTTGTAATTTCTTGCTGGAGGAGGAGATGTGGTGCTGAAAGGGTGTCCATTCGCTTGGGAGCTGGATGATGGCTTACTGGGCAGGAAGTCATTCCCGATACCTAATGAGTTAAGAACTGAGGGTAAAGAGCGTTAAATAAGGAGGAATTGGGGGGTGAAGGGATAATAGGATTTTTGAAGAGGGGAGGAGGAATAGTATATAGGAGCAGCTACATACACTATAGGCAGGGATTGTTTACAATTTAGGTTTGGCACTCAGAGAGGAGTCTTCTATCTATGTACTTTTATGCCCACATAAAGACACATTAGTGACCTATTCTTAAGTTGTTGTTAGAGATCTGACCCTAATAGGATGGGTCTAAGTTCTTAAGGACTGGTTTAATTAAAATAAATAATTAGCTTAGGTATAGCTTAGGAGAGAGAGGAGGGAGAACAAGAGATAAGAGAGAGGAGAAAAGAAAAATAATTAAATATAGTAAAAATAAGTTAAAAAAGAAAATTAAGTAAGTCAAATAAAAGTGAATGGGCTGGTGTGTTGGAGTTGGGAGGCTTTCCTAGGTTTCAGGGTTAGATAACGGCTGGAGTATTTTAGGCTACACATAGTTTTTGTGTCTCGGGTACTAAGCAATGTTGTAGTGAGGCCTATCTATGTAGGTATCTACCCTATTTAGTCACTGTAGTCTGCTACATCTTATGTATCAACGTTCCTTTCCTAAAGAGAAACTAACAGTGTGAGTTTTATTTGACATAGATTGAATTGATGATTATGATGAGGAGGAAGAAGAAGAACAAAGAGGAGAAGGAAAGGAGTAGGAAAAAAGAGAGAGAAAGAGAGAGAAAGGAAATGTTTATATGCTAAACCATGTACTATGAGTAGGTCTTGTAACATAAGTCTGTGCTTCGCAGTTAACTGTATCAGTGGTATTTTTTTGTATCAGTGGTCTTAATGATCATATGCGTCAGGTCCTAATAGTGGACTTAAACCAGAGGAAAGGGTATATTGGAGTGTTTTTATCAAGACATTATCATAATGAAAACTGAATATGGTATCTAGTATGACTGAGCACCAAGGTGTAAAATTAGGATGTCCATTCTTTGTATCAAGAATCCCTGTGGACAAAGAAGCTGAAAGGTTATTTTATACCTAGTAAGATTAAGGCATTAAAACATATTGTTATGATCACTGCAGCTGGATTCCCTGGCTTCCAATCATATTTTTCATCTGTATCTGTGTATAAGTAACCTAAGATTATTATTGTAGTCCTTTTTATTTAAAGGCTGATTACATACCTGTTCCCATTGTTGCTGGGTTGTTTTTTTTATGGTATAATGGATAGTTTAGGTTTTGTGTAGTTCCTCTTCCACTTGATTGGAACACTTCTCCCCATTAAATGCTGACAACTATGGTGCTTGGAGTTTCTACCCTATTAGACCATTGTATTTGTTCTTGAAGTATTATATGTATATATGGTATATAGTCTAAATACCTCAGAAAAGTACTATCATTCTGTATTTATCCTCCTTCTTCTGGCTTACTTCATTTAATACAATATTTTCTATATCCATCCATGTTGCTGCAAAATCCATGATTGTATTGTTTCTAACTTCTGTGTAGAATTCCATTGTGTATAAATGCCATATCTTCATGATCCACTCATCTGTTTTTGGGCATCGAGGTTGGCTCCAAATCTTGGCTATTGTACTGAGTGCTGAGATAAATAGTGGAGTGCACACATATTTTGGGATGAATGCCCTTCTGTCTTGGGGATAGATACCCAGGAAAGCGATTTCTGGGTTATATGGCAGCTCAATTCTGAGTTTACTCAACACTCTCCACAGTGTTTTCCATAGGGGTTGGAGTAGGCAGCTTTCCTTCCAGCAGTCTATGAGAGTTCCTTTCTTCCCACATCCTCACCAACAGAGATTTTTCCTGTTATTTTTGATGTGAGCCATCCTCACTGGTGTAAGCTGGTACCTCATTTTTGTCTTGACTTGGATTTCCCTAATGATGAGTGATGGTGAGCATGTTTTCATGCGGTCTATTGGCCATCTTTTGGTCTTTCTCAGAGAAGTGTCTATTCATTTCTTTCCCCCATTTTTTAATGGATTTATTAGATTTTTTGAGTTCAACTCTCTCAGTGCTTTGTATATCCAAAATATCAGCACTTTATCTGACGTGTTGAGTGTAAAAAATTTTTCCCCATTGTGTTAAATGTTTTATATTTTTAACTAGAGTTTCTTTTGCCATGCAGAAACTTTCCAGTTTGACATAGTCCCATTTATTTAGGTTCGATGCTAAAGTTCTTGCCATTGAAATTGTATCCTCAAAAACTTTTTTGATATATAGGTCTTGAAGTGTACTGCCTATTTTTCCTCAATAAACTTTATAGATTGTGGTCTGATTTCAAGGTCTTTAATTCATTTTGAGTTGACTTTTGTGTGAGGTGTGAGGTATGGTGTCTTTAATTTTTTACAGTTGGTTATCCAGTTGTTCCATCACCATATGTTGAAGAGACTGTCTTTGTTCCATTTAAAGTTCTTGGCTCTTTTTACCAAATATTAGTTGATTGTATATTTGGGAGTTTATTTCTGGATATTCTATTCTAACCTACTGATCTGAGACTCTGTCTTTGTTCCAGTACCATGCTGTTTTGATCACTATGGCTTTATAATAAAGCTTTAGATTAGGTAAAGAAATGCCACCTAGCTTCTTGTTTTTCATGTATTTGGCTAACCTCAGTCTTTTGTGATTCAATATGAATTTTATAAATGATTGTTTTAAGTCCTGAAAAAATGATCTCTGAATTTGGATAGGGATTGCATTAAATCTATATACAAATTTAGGTAAGATAATCATTTTGACGATGTTGATTCTACCTATCCATGAGCATAGGATGTTCTTAGGTCCTCTTCAATTTATTTCTGAAATGTTTTGGTTTACATGGTATAGGTCCTTTACTTCTCTTGTAAGGTTGATTTTGGATACAATTTTAAATGGTATTGTCTTTTTAAATTTCTTTCTCTTCTACTTCATTATTTGTATAAAGAAACGCTACTGTCTTTTGTATATTGACTTTATAGCCAGCTACTTTGCTGTACTGGTTAACTGTTTCTAGGAGTTTTACCATGGAGTCTTCAGGGTTTTCAATGTATATCATAATATCATCTGCTAAAAGAGATTGTTTCACTTCTTATTTACTTTTTGGATTCCTTTGATTCGCTTCTCTTGTTTGAATCCTATTGGTAAGACTTCTAAAACTATATTGAATAAGAGAGGAGAGAGTGGAAAGCTTTGCTTAGTTCCTGACCTTAGTGGAAATGCTTTCAGTTTTTCACCATTAAGAATAGTGTTGGCTGTAGACTTTTTATAGATATCTATAACTATGTTGAGGAAGGTTCCTTCCAGTCCTATTTTGCTGAGTGTTTTCATCATGAATAGGTGTTGGATCTTATCAAGTGCCTTCTCTGCATAGAATGATATAATCTTGTGATTTTTGTCTTTCTTGATGTGGTGTATGATGTTGATTAATTTGCATATATTGAACCATCCTTGCATCCCAGGAATAAAACTCAATTGGTTATAGTGTATAATCTCCTTTATTTATTGTTGGATTAGGTTTGCTAAGATTTTGTTAAGGATTTTTGCATCTATGTTTATTAGTGAGATTGGTCTGTAATTTTCTTTCTTGGCAGTGTCTTTGCCATCTTTGGGAATGAGTTTGATATTAACATCATAAAAGAGTTATGAAGGATTCCTGTCTTTTCTTTTTTTAATTTTTTTTCTATTATTCTATTTCTTTAAAAATATGGAATGCTTCACGAATTTGCGTGTCATCCTTGTGCAGGGGCCATGCTAAACTTCTCTGTATCGTTCCAATTTTAGTATATGTGCTGCCGAAGCGAGCACGATTCCTGTCTTTTCAATATATTGGAAGAGCCAATGGATCAATGGTAGTAATTCTTCTTAAAATGTTTAATAGAATTCACCTCTAAAGCTATCCTGACCTGGACTTTTGTTTTTTGGAGTTTCTTAATTACTGATTCAATTTTCTCAGATATGATTGACCTATTTAGGCTTTCTACATCCTCCTTATCCAGTCTTGGAAGGCGATATGTTCTAAGAAATCTGTCTGTTTCTTTTGGATTCTCTAACCTGAGTATAGTTGTTCATAATAAGTTCTCATGATGTGCTAGATTTCTTGGGGTTCTGTTGTAATCTCTTCCCTTTCATTTATGATCTCATTTATTTGGCTGTTCTCTCTCTTTTGTTTGGTGATTCTTGCCAGTGGTTTGTCTATCTTGTTTATTATTTTGAAAAACCAATTCCTGATCTCATTGATTTTTTGTATTGTTTTCTTAGTTTCTATATTGTTTATTTCTGCTCCTGTTTTTATTATTTTTTTCTTCTGTCTGTGTTTGTGTTTCTTTGCTGCTTTTTTTCCAAAATTTTAAGGTGTCTCTTTAAATTGTTGATTTTGTCATTTTCCTCTTTCCTGACATAGGTCTGTATTGCTATGAGTTTTCCCCCTAATTACTAGCTTTTTGCTGTCCCACTGATTTTGAAAAGTTGTCTCTTGGAACATTGGTGATGGGAATGTTGCACTGGTGATGGGTGGTGTTCTTTACATGACTGAAACCCAAACACAATCATGTATGTAATCAAGGTGTTTAAATAAAAAAAAGTAAAGTTGTCTCTTCATTATCGTTTTCTCAAGCAATTTTTTGATCTCTTCCTTGAATTCCTCTTTGATACAGCTGTTGTTGAGCAGCATGTTGTTTAATCTCTAAGTGTTGTATTTTCTCCACAGCTTCTTTTTACAGTCATTCTTGATCTCTGTTGCATAGTGATCTGACACAGTGCTTCTAATTATCCTTATATTTGTGACTTTGTGCAAGTTATATTTATATCCTGAGGCATGGTCTATTCTGGAGAATGTTCCATGTGCACTTGAGAAGAAAGTGTATTCTGCTTTCTGAAAATGGAGGGCCCTATATAAGTCCATTAGTCCTAGATCATCTAATTTCTCATTTAGGGCTCTTATTTCTTTGCTAGTTTTCTATTTGGTGGATTTGTCCAGTGGTGATAGTGGAGTATTGAAATCTCCTACTACTATCCCCTTTCCTTCCATATACTTCTCTATGTTTGTGAGAAATGCCTTACATATTTTACTGGTTCTGTATTTGGTGCATAAATGTTGACCAGAGTTAGTATTTCTTGCTGTAGTACTAATCAGTAAGCAGATGACCCTCTTTATCTCTAATCACTTTCTTGGTTTGAATGCAAATTGGTCTTATATAATAATGGCTGTCCCACTTTTTTTTGTTTTCCATTGGCTTGAATAATGATTTCTATCCTTTTATTCTAAGCCTGTGTCTATCCTGTACTTGTAGGTGTGTTTCTTGCAGCAGCGGAAATCCAGTTTTGTTTATGATCCCACTCTCTACTATGTGTCCTTTATGAGAGAGTTTAGTCCATTGACATTTTAGGAGATTATTGACAAAGAGGGGCTGCTGTACAGATTGTATTGAGTTGGGTGGGTTGTTTGTTACAATTGGGTGTTTGGGATTCTGTTATTCATCTCTGAGTAAAGTCATTTAGAATCTGTTTTGTTTGCACAAATAATGTGAGTTCTCTTTTGTCTGAGAATTTTTCAGTCCTCCCTTCAAGATGAATGAGAGTTTTTGTAAGGTAGTGGACTCTAGGTTGGAAGTTTCTGTCATTCAGTCATTTAAATATGTCATTCCATTGTTTTCTTTTTTGGATCGTTTCAAATGGGAGATCTGGTTTGATTCTTATATTCCTTCCTTTATACTTGAGGATTTTATACTCCCTTATTGCTGCAGGGGTCTCAAACTCATGGCCCGAGGGCCGCAAACGGCCCTCCATAAAACATTTTGTGGCCCTGCCCTAGAGGGATCTTTTTTTTTTTTAATGCATAATTTTTTTTATTTAAACACCTTGATTACATACATGATTGTGTTTGGGTTTCAGTCATAAAAGGAACACCACCCATCACCAGTGCAACATTCCCATCACAAATGTCCCAAATCTCCCTCCTCCCCACCCAACCCCCGCCTGTACCCTAAACAGGCTCTACATTTCCCTCATACATTTTCAATATTAGGACAGTTCAAAATGTAGTTATTTCTCTAACTAAACTCATCACTATTTGTGGTGAGCTTCCTGAGGTGAGCTGGAACTTCCAGCTCTTTTCTCTTTTGTGTCTGAAAATTATTATTACAAGGGTGTCTTTCATTTTTCTTAAAACCCATAGATGAGTGAGACCATTCTGCGTTTTTTCCTCTCTCTCTCTGACTTATTTCACTCAGCATATAGGATTCCTTGTACATCCATGTATAGGAAAATTTCATGACTTCATCTTTCCTGACAGCTGCATAATATTCCATTGTGTATATGTACCACAGTTTCTTTAGCCATTCGTCTGTTGAAGGGCATCTTGGTTGTTTCCAGAGTCTTGCTATGGTAAATAGAGCTGCAATGAATATAGGTGTAAGGAAGGGGTTTTTGTATTGTATTTTTGTGTTCCTAGGGTATATTCCTAGGAGTGGTATAGCTGGATCGTATGGGAGCTCGATTTCCAGTTTTTGGAGGAATCTCCATATCGCTTTCCATAAAGGTTGAACTAGACAGCATTCCCACCAGCAGTGGATAAGAGTTCCTTTCTCTCCACATCCCCGCCAACACTGTTTATTCTCATTCTTTGTGATGTGTGCCATTCTCTGGGGTGTGAGGTGGTATCTCATCGTTGTTTTGATTTGCATCTCCCTGATGATTAGTGATGTGGAACATTTTTTCATGTGTCTTTTGGCCATGCGTATTTCTTCTTTGTCAAAGTGTCTGTTCATTTCTTCTCCCCATTTTTTGATGGGGTTAGATGTTTTTTTCTTGTAAAGTTCTGTCAGTGCCTTGTATATTTTGGAGATTAGCCCCTTATCTGATGGGTATTGGGTGAATAGTTTCTCCCACTCAGTGGGTGGCTCTTGTATCCTGGGCACTATTTCCTTTGAGGTGCAGAAGCTTCTCAGCTTAATATATTCCCATCTGTTAATCTCTGCTTTCACTTGCTTGGAGAGTGCAGTTTCCTCCTTGAAGATGCCTGTAATGTCCTGTAGTGTTTTGCCTATGTGCTGTTCTATATATCTTATGGTTTTGGGGCTGATATCGAGGTCTTTAATCCATTTGGATTTTACCTTTGTACATGATGTTAGCTGGGGGTCTAAGTTTAATTTTTTGCAAGTGGCTATCCAATTGTGCCAACACCACTTGTTGAAGAGGCTTTCCCTGCTCCATTTAGGATTTCCTGCTCCTTTATCAAAAATTAGATGGTTGTATCTCTGGGGAACATTTTCTGAGTATTCAAGCCTATTCCACTGATCTGAGAACCTATCCTTATTCCAATACCATGCTGTTTTGATAACTGTTGCTTTGTAGTACAGTTTAAAGTTGGGAAAAGTAATTCCTCCCATATTCTTTTTCCCAATGATTGCTTTAGCTATTCGAGGGTGTTTATTGTTCCAAATGAATTTCAAAAGGGTCTGATCCACTTCTTTGAAGAATGTCATGGGTATCTTTAGAGGGATGGCATTAAATCTGTATAATGCCTTGGGGAGTATTGACATTTTGATGATGTTAATCCTGCCAATCCATGAGCAGGGTATGTGTTTCCATTTCCGTGTGTCCTCTCTTATTTCTTGGAGCAGAGTTTTATAGTTTTCTTTGTATAGGTCCTTCACATATTTAGTCAAGTTGATTCCAAGATATTTGAGTTTGTGTGGTACTATTGTGAATGGGGTTGTTTTCTTAATGTCCATTTCATCCTTATTACTATTGGTATATAGAAAGGCCATTGATTTTTGTGTGTTAATTTTGTAGCCTGCCACCTTGCTATATGAGTCTATTGTTTCTAGAAGCTTTTTGATAGAGTCTTTAGGGTTTTCTAAGTAGAGTATCATGTCATCTGCAAACAGTGAGAGCTTGACTTCTTCCTTTCCTATCTGGATTCCCTTGATATCCTTTTCTTGCCTAATCGCTATAGCAAGTACTTCCAGTGCTATGTTGAATAGGAGTGGTGAGAGAGGACAGCCTTGTCTTGTGCCAGAATTTAGAGGGAAGGCTTTCAGTTTTTCTCCATTGAGGATAATATTTGCCACTGGCTTGTGGTAGATGGCCTTCACTATATTGAGAAAGGTTCCCTCCATTCCCATCTTGCTGAGAGTTTTGATCAAGAATGGGTGTTGGACCTTATCAAATGCTTTCTCTGCATCTATTGATATGATCATGTGGTTTTTATTTTTCTTGTTATTGATGTTGTGTATTATGTTGATAGATTTACGGATGTTAAACCAGCCTTGCATTCCTGGGATGAAACCTACTTGATCGTAGTGGATGATCTTCTTAACGAGGCATTGAATCCTATTTGCCAGGATTTTGTTGAGGATCTTTGCATCTGCATTCATCAGTGATATTGGTCTGTAATTTTCTTTTTTGGTAGCGTCTCTGTCTGGTTTAGGTATCAAGGTGATGTTGGCTTCATAAAAGCTATTTGGAAGTGTTTCTGTTTGTTCAATTTCATGAAAGAGTCTTGCCAAGATTGGCAGTAGTTCCTCTTGGAAAGTTTGATAGAATTCATTAGTGAATCCATCTGGACCTGGGCTTTTGTTTTTCGGCAGACATTTGATTACTGTTTTAATTTCATCAATGGTGATGGGGGTGTTTAGATATGCTACATCCTCTTCCTTCAACCGTGGAAGATTATAAGAGTTCAAGAATTTATCCATTTCTTCCAGGTTCTCATTTTTAGTGGCGTAGAGTTTTTCAAAGTAGTTTCTGATTACCCTTTGAATCTCTGTCATATCAGTAGTGATCTCTCCTTTTTCATTCCTGATACGAGTTATCAAGTTTCTCTCTCTCTCTTTCTTTGTTAGGTTTGCCAGTGGTCTAGCAATCTTGTTTATTTTTTCAAAGAACCAACTTCTGCTTTCGTTGATCTTTCGGATTGTTTTTTGAGTTTCCACTTCGTTGATTTCTGCTCTCAGCTTTGTTATTTCCTTCTGTCTTCCTATTCTTGGGTCCTTTTGTTGAGCATTTTCTAGTTCTATTAGCTGTGTCATTAAGCTACTCAGGTAAGCTCCTTCTTCCTTCCTGATGTGTGCTTGCAAAGCTATAAATTTTCCTCTCAGTACTGCTTTTGTTGTGTCCCATAAGTTCTGAGAGTTTGTGTCTTGATTGTCATTTGTTTCCAGGAACCTTTTGATTTCCTCCTTGATTTCATCTCGGACCCACTGGTTATTGAGCATGAGGCTGTTTAACTTCCAGGTGTTAAAGTGTTTCTTCTGAGTCCCTTTGCAGTTCACAAATAATTTCAGAGCCTTGTGGTCAGCGAAGGTAGTCTGCAAAATTTCTATCCTCTTGATCTTATGGAGGTATGTTTTATGTGCCAGCATGTAGTCTATCCTGGAGAATGTCCCATGTACATTGGAGAAGAATGTGTATCCAGGTTTCTGGGGATGGAGTGTCCTATATATATCCACTAGGCCTCTTTCTTCCATTTCTCTCCTCAGGCCTAGTATATTCTTGTTGGGTTTCAGTCTCGTTGACCTGTCCAGTGTTGACAAAGCCGTGTTAAGGTCCCCCACAATTATTATGTTGTTGTTGATATTATTTTTCAGATTTGTCAACAGTTGTATTAAATATTTTGCTGGCCCCTCATTCGGTGCATATATGTTTAGGAGAGTGAATTCTTCCTGCTCTACGTACCCCTTGATTAATATAAAATGTCCGTCTTTGTCTCTTACAACCTTCCTGAGTATAAAGTTTGCATTATCTGATATTAGTATGGCCACTCCAGCTTTTTTATGGGTGTTGTTTGCTTGGATAACTTTTCTCCAGCCTTTTATTTTGAGTCTATGTTTGTTCTGACTATTCAGGTGCGTTTCTTGTAGGCAGCAGAAGGTTGGATTGAGTTTTTTGATCCATTTAGCCACTCTGTGTCTCTTAACTGGTGCATTTAGTCCATTGACGTTGAGAGAACGAATTGTCCTGGGATTTAACGCCATCTTTATTTCAAAATTTGTTGTGTCTTTTGGGTAGTCTTGTCTTAGATTAGGTCTTTCAGTTTTTCTCTTAAGACTGGTTTTGTGTCTGTGAAGTTTCTGAGCTGTTTTTTGTCTGTGAAACCATGTATTCTTCCATCAAACCGGAAAGTGAGTTTTGCTGGGTATAGTATTCTGGGTGAAGCATTCATTTCATTCAGTCTTGTCACAATATCCCACCACTGCTTTCTGGCATTGAGCGTTTCTGGTGACAGGTCTGCTGTAAATCTCAGGGAAGCTTGCTTGAACATGATTTCCCCTTTTGATCTTGCTGTTTTCAGAATTCTGTCTCTATCTGTGGGATTTGTCATTGTGACTAGGATGTGTCTTGGGGTGGTTTTTCTGGGGTCTCTTTTGGTTGGTACTCTTCGGGCATGCAGGATTTGATCACATATATTCTTTAGCTCTGGAAGTTTCTCTTTAATGATGTTCTTGACCATTGATTCTTCCTGGAAATTTTCTTCCTGGGTCTCTGGGACTCCAATGATTCTTAAGTTGTTTCTGTTGATCTTATCATAGACTTCTATTTTCGTCTGTTCCCATTCTTTGACTAATTTTTCCATTGTCTGCTCATTTGCTTTAAGTTTTTTGTCCAATCTCTCCTGCTGTATGGAATTGTTTATGTATCTCATCTTCCACAGCACCAAGTCTATTCTCAGCTTCTGATACCCTGTCCCAGAGCTTATCCATTTTGTCATTCACTTCGTTTACTGACTTTTTCAGTCCTGTTAGTTGACATGTTATTTCAGTTTGGAGTTTTGTCATTTCTGCCTTCATATTTTCTTGGTTCTTATTAGTGTTCTGTTCAACTCGATCCATGGTTTCTTGGAGTCTGTTGAGCACCTTCCATATTGCTAGTCTAAAGTCCTTATCTGAGAGGTTGATTAGTTGTTCAGTCATTATCTGGTCCTCAGAATTGTCATCTTCATTCTCTATGTCTGATGCTGGCCTGCGTTGTTTCCCCATTGTCACACTTGTATTGTGGGTTTTTCTACGTGTTGTGGTGGTATTCATTGTCTATATGATGTAGGCAGCACACTCCTCTGGCTCCTCCCTTTCTGGATGGGCTGACTTGCCTCTAAGGGAGGGGAGTCCTCCGTGGATGAAGCCTCACACTGGGTCAAATCTTAGGCCCGAGCATGCAACAGAGAAGACAGTCCAGAGAGAAATGTTTGCTTCTGTGATATAGCGCCGTTCTTAGTGTGATTTTTCCTTCTTGTTGCAATGGAGTTCTTTCCTTAGAAAGAGTGCACGGCCGCGTAGCGAAGCGGAGCGGCAGTGCTCCTCTGAGCCTCTTTTTGCCCCACTCGCAAGAGTTTCACGCAAGAGGACAGTAGACAGACATAGACAGGTCACACTCACAGTCTTTCACAGCTGAGCCCCACTGGGCCGGTGTACTTTCGCGGATTTTCCCCACCTGGTGTCACACACAGGGAGCCAGCTTTTGCAAAGGTTAGCCGGTTTTTATGCTCTGAAGTCCCTCCCTGAAAATGGCGTCTGGGCGAGCGAGGTTTCTGGAGGCTCTTTTTGCCCCACTCGCAAGAGTTTCACGCAAGAGGACAGTAGACAGACATAGACAGGTCACACTCACAGTCTTTCACAGCTGAGCCCCACTGGGCCGGTGTACTTTTGCGGATTTTCCCGCCTGGTGTCACACACAGGGAGCCAGCTTTTGCAAAGGTTAGCCGGTTTTTATGCTCTGAAGTCCCTCCCTGAAAATGGCGTCTGGGCGAGCGAGGTTTCTGGAGGCTCTTTTTGCCCCACTCGCAAGAGTTTCACGCAAGAGGACAGTAGACAGACATAGACAGGTCACACTCACAGTCTTTCACAGCTGAGCCCCACTGGGCCGGTGTACTTTCGCGGATTTTCCCCACCTGGTGTCACACACAGGGAGCCAGCTTTTGCAAAGGTTAGCCGGTTTTTATGCTCTGAAGTCCCTCCCTGAAAATGGCGTCTGGGCGAGCGAGGTTTCTGGAGGCTCTTTTTGCCCCACTCGCAAGAGTTTCACGCAAGAGGACAGTAGACAGACATAGACAGGTCACACTCACAGTCTTTCACAGCTGAGCCCCACTGGGCCGGTGTACTTTTGCGGATTTTCCCCGCCTGGTGTCACACACAGGGAGCCAGCTTTTGCAAAGGTTAGCCGGTTTTTATGCTCTGAAGTCCCTCCCTGAAAATGGCGTCTGGGCGAGCGAGGTTTCTGGAGGCTCTTTTTGCCCCACTCGCAAGAGTTTCACGCAAGAGGACAGTAGACAGACATAGACAGGTCACACTCACAGTCTTTCACAGCTGAGCCCCACTGGGCCGGTGTACTTTTGCGGATTTTCCCCGCCTGGTGTCACACACAGGGAGCCAGCTTTTTCAAAGGTTAGCCGGTTTTATGCTCTGAAGTCCCTCCCTGAAAATGGCGTCTGGGCGAGCGAGGTTTCTGGAGGCTCTTTTTGCCCCACTCGCAAGAGTTTCACGCAAGAGGACAGTAGACAGACATAGACAGGTCACACTCACAGTCTTTCACAGCTGAGCCCCACTGGGCCGGTGTACTTTTGCGGATTTTCCCCGCCTGGTGTCACACACAGGGAGCCAGCTTTTGCAAAGGTTAGCCGGTTTTTATGCTCTGAAGTCCCTCCTAGAGGGATCTTTTTATGTTTTGTTTTGTTTTAGTTGTTTGGGCCACATCCCCCAATGTTCAAGGCCGACTACTGACTTTGCACTCAAGGATCATCTCGACTTTGCCTCTTGCGGCCCGAAGGTAAATTGAGTTTGAGACCCCTGCAACGAGTTCCTCTTTTTTTCTTTTCTTTTCTTTTCTTTTCTTTTCTTTTCTTTTCTTTTCTTTTCTTTTCTTTTCTTTTCTTTTCTTTCTTTCTTTTCTTTCTTTTCTTTTCTTTCTTTCTTTCCTTCCTTCTTTCTTTCTTTCTTTCTTTCTTCTTTCTTTCTTTCTTTCTTTTCTTTCTTTCTTTCTTTCTTTTCTTTCTTTCTTTTTTCTTTCTTTCTTTCTTTCTTTCTTTCTTTCTTTCTTTTTTCTTTTTTTCCTTTCTTTCTTCTTTCTTTCTTTCTTTCTTTTTCTCTTTCTTTCTCTTTCTTTTTTTTTCTTTCTTTCTTTCTTTCTTTCTTTCTTTCTTTCTTTCTTTTCTTTCTTTCTTTCTTTTCTTTCTTTCTTTCTTTCTTTCTTCTTTCTTTCTTTCTTTCTTTCTTTCTTCTCTTTCTCTCTCTCTTTCTTTCTTTTCTTTCTTTTCTTTCTTTCTTTCTTTCTTTCTTTCTTTTTCTTTTCTTTCTTTCTTCTTTCTTTCTTTCTTTCTTTCTTTCTTTCTTTTCTCTTTCTTCTTTCTTCTTTCTTTCTTTCTTCTTTCTTTCTTTCTTTCTTTCTTTCTCTTCTTTCTTTTCTTTCTTTCTTTCTTTTCTTTCTTTCTTTCTTTCTTTCTTTCTTCTTTTCTTTTTCTTTCTTTCTTTCTTTCTTCTTTTTCTTTCTTTCTTCTTTTTCTTTCTTTCTCTTTCTCTTTCTTTCTCTCTCTCTCTTTCTTTCTTTCTTTCTTTCTTTCTTTCTTTCTTTCTTCTTTCTTTCTTTCTTTCTTTCTTTCTCTTCTTTCTTTCTTTCTTTTCTTTCTTTCTTCTTTCTTTCTTTCTTTCTTTCTTTCTTTCTTTCTTTCTTCTTTCTTTCTTTCTTTCTTTCTTTCTTTCTTTCTTTTCTTTCTTTCTTCTTTCTTCTTTCTTTCTTTCTTTTCTTTCTTTCTTTCTTTCTTTCTTTCTTTCTTTCTTTCTTTCTTTCTTTCTTTTCTTTCTTTCTTTCTTTCTTTCTTTCTTTCTTTCTTTCTTTCTTTCTTTCTTTCTTTCTTTCTTTCTTTCTTTTTTCTTTCTTCTTTCTTTCTTTCTTTCTTTCTTTCTTTCTTTTTCTTTCTTTCTTTCTTTCTTTCTTTCTTTCTTTCTTTCTTTCTTTCTTTCTCTCTCTCTCTCTTTCTTTCTTTTTTCTTTCTTTCTTCTTTCTTTTTTTGCCATTTTGATTATTATATGTCTTGGTGTTGGTTTATTAGGGTCTATTTTATTAGGAACTCTTTTCACCTCTTGGATTTGCACTGAAGCCTCTTTTCAGATGGTGGCAAACTTTTCTATTTCTATTTTTATTGTCATGGCTTTCATTGCTACCTTTAGGTCCTCATCCATTGGGCCCATGCATTTTGGTGGGTTTGGACACTTGCTAGAATTATTCTCTATATCCCCTGTTGTTAGTGTCTTCTGTAGTTTAACCTTATTTCTTTGCATTTGGTGGTTTAGCCTTGGATTTGAGCCCTCTTTTTTCACCTGTGGAGTGGTTTGGGTCCCTTCTCTGGAGTGTGGCCCTAGGCGGGTGTGATGGCTGCATTGCTGAGGTTTGGCCCCACCCTCAATTTGCTTCCCTTATTTTACCTGCCAGAAGGTGTAGGTCCCCTCTGTCTTGCTCAACTGCGGCTATGTTTCCCCTTTCCCTTTACTTGTCAGACAGTGTAGGTCACCTCTGTGCACCTCCTTCCTCAGCAACAATAATAGCAGAGAGCTGGTCTGGGCCTGGGTCTGTTTTTCCCTCTCCCTTTATCTGTCAGATGGTCTGTGAACCACTTCCCCAGCTGCAGTAATGCCAGAGAGCCAGTCTGGGCCTGGGTCAGGTTTCTCTTCTCAAAAATTGCATAATGCTCACAGTTTTTCACAGTTGGGCCCCACTGGGCCGGTGTACTTTCGTGGATTTTCCCCACCTGGTGTCACACACAGGGAGCCAAAGGTAAATCCAAATGGATTAAAGACCTCGATATCAGCCCCAAAACCATAAGATATATAGAACAGCACATAGGCAAAACACTACAGGACATTACAGGCATCTTCAAGGAGGAAACTGCACTCTCCAAGCAAGTGAAAGCAGAGATTAACAGATGGGAATATATTAAGCTGAGAAGCTTCTGCACCTCAAAGGAAATAGTGCCCAGGATACAAGAGCCACCCACTGAGTGGGAGAAACTATTCACCCAATACCCATCAGATAAGGGGCTAATCTCCAAAATATACAAGGCACTGACAGAACTTTACAAGAAAAAAACATCTAACCCCATCAAAAAATGGGGAGAAGAAATGAACAGACACTTTGACAAAGAAGAAATACACATGGCCAAAAGACACATGAAAAAGTGCTCCACATCACTAGTCATCAGGGAGATGCAAATCAAAACAACGATGAGATACCACCTCACACCCCAGAGAATGGCACACATCACAAAGAATGAGAATAAACAGTGTTGGCGGGGATGTGGAGAGAAAGGAACTCTTATCCACTGCTGGTGGGAATGCCGTCTAGTTCAACCTTTATGGAAAGCGATATGGAGATTCCTCCAAAAACTGGAAATCGAGCTCCCATACGATCCAGCTATACCACTCCTAGGAATATACCCTAGGAACACAAAAATACAATACAAAAACCCCTTCCTTACACCTATATTCATTGCAGCACTATTTACCATAGCAAGACTCTGGAAACAACCAAGATGCCCTTCAACAAACGAATGGCTAAAAAAACTGTGGTACATATACACAATGGAATATTATGCAGCTGTCAGGAGAGATGAAGTCATGAAATTTTCCTATACATGGATGTACACGGAATCTATTATGCTGAGTGAAATAAGTCAGAGAGAGAGAGAGAGAGAGAGAAAAACGCAGAATGGTCTCACTCATCTATGGGTTTTAAGAAAATTGAAAGACACCCTTGTAATAATAATTTTCAGACACAAAAGAGAAAAGAGCTGGAAGTTCCAGCTCACCTCAGGAAGCTCACCACAAAGAGTGATGAGTTTAGTTAGGGAAATAACTACATTTTGAACTGTCCTAATAATGAGAATGTACGAGGAAAATGGAGAGCCTGTCTAGAGTACAGGCGGGTGTCGGGTAGGGCGAAGGGAGACTTGGGACATTGGTGATGGGAATGTTGCACTGGTGATGGGTGGTGTTCTTTACATGACTGAAACCCAAACACAATCATGTATGTAATTAAGGTGTTTAAATAAAAAAAAAAAGAGCTGGAAATTACAGCTCACCTCATGAAGCTTACCACAAACAGGGATGAGTTTAGTTAGAGGAATAACTACGTTTTGAACTATCCTAATAATGAGAATGTACAAGGGAAATAGAAAGCCTGTCTAGAGTACAGGTGGGGGTTGGATGGGCAGGAGGGAGATTTGGGACATTGGTGATGGGAATGTTGCACTGGTGGTGGGTGAAACCCAAACACAATCAAGTATGTAATAAAGTTGTTTAAATAAAAAATAAAAAAAAAGATTCTTGGGACAGAAAAGCAAGAAATGCAAATAGCCAGAAAAAAATTGCATAATGCTTTAAAACAAATTTCTGGCTAGGTGACATTAAATATTTCCTCTGTATATTTTACTATTTTTAAAGTGAGACAATAATAGTGTTTACCTCATAGATTGTTGCTGTAAATCAAAAATAACTTATTGCCTTTAAAATAGTTCAATTCTAGGAAACAGAGTGACATCACAGTGGTAGGGCATTTGCCTTTCATACTGCTGACCCAAGATGGACACCGATTCGATCTCTGACATCCCATATTGTCCCCCAAGCCTGCTAAGAGTGATTTCTGAGTGCAGAGTCAGGAGTAAACTCTGAGCTCTGCTGGGTATGGCCCTGAAATAAAAAACAAAACAAAAATAGTTCAATTCTACATGGATGACTATGGAGAATATTATTGCTAAGTGAAATGAATCAGAGGGAGAATAATAGATCTCACTCATTAGTGGAATATAAAAAAAAGATAGTATGTTAATGTTATCTAGAGTCAATAGCGATGAGGGCCAAGAGGGCCAATCTATAGTAGGAAGCTTGCCAAAAAATAGTGAGGGAGTTCAGTTAGGGTAGAGAAGGGACCACTGCGACAATGATAGTTGGAAATTATCACTCTGGACAAGATCAGGGTGCTGAAAAAAGATAAAGTGATAAATATGATACCCCTTCAGCAACAATATTGCAAACCATAATATCTATTTTTTAGCTTGTTGTAGATTTTATATTCTGTTGTCATTTGTGATAAAAAGTATAAGAAGAAGAAAGAAAAGAGAAAAAAAGGAAGAGAAAAAAAATTGGCCACAACTACCAAAAAAAGAGAAAAAGAAGGAAAAAAATGCACCTGGATAATGAGAAACGAAAAATAAATCACCAAATAATAATCACAGGAGTGAAAAAAAAGGGAAGAGAAAAGTGAAGGAAAGAAGGAAATAAAGTAAAAAACTAACAAATCAAAACAAAACAAGAAAAAGAAGGGGTGCTGCAGTGGTAGGGTTTGTCATTCCCTCCATTTTTTTTGTATAGACACAAGTAAACATTGTGGGGAGATTGGGAATTCCCGTGGCTTAGGAGATTCAGGGCTTCTCCATCCTTGAAGCATTCCATCATGGGATCAACCCGTCTCCATAGGTGTTTATTACCTCATCCCAAGGGCTTTCCCAGGAAACTTTCCTCTCAGTTGTGGGTGAGACAATGAGGCCACTGCATCCAGCGTTCTTGGCATTTGTACAGGTCCTAGGACAGGGTCTAGGTTAGAGCCTTTTCAGTCCTAAAGGTTCTGTTCCACCATTGTTGTGTACAGTCTTCTGTATCAGATACTCCCTGTTTTCATTCAGTTCCCAAGCCGAAGCATGGGGTATTATAGATCTAAGGGTTCTGCTCAGTCTCTGTTGTCCAAGTTGGGCTTCTGCAATAAGAAATCCTTTTTTTTTTATCTAATAAGAGTTCTTCTGGTCCACAGTCTAGGGCAGAGTTTTCCTCATCGGTCCCAAGGATAGTTCTGCCCAGTCACAGCTGTCAAAGTCAGTTTTCTGTACATGGTGCTCTTATTTTTGGCTATTCAAAATACAGTATATCTTCTGGGCAAACCATAATATCTTAAAGGGAAAATGTGAGTGGAAGAGAGAGAGAGATAGAGAGAGAGATAAAGAAAAAAGTCTGTTCTAAAGGCAGGCAGGGGGAGGATGGGAGGGAAACTGGGGAGATTGGTGGTGGGAAATGTGCACTGGTGAAGGATGCTGTACATTGTATGACTGAAACTCAAATAATTTTGTAAATGTAAAAAAAACTCAACTTTATTATCAATCACCTTGTAACCATGGGGTTTAAATAAAGCAATAAAATAAAATATTTTGGTTCTAAGCAATATACAAGATTGCTTATTGCATAACTCATTTCATGCCTTTTCCTCTTTTCCTCTCATTTATCTTAGTCGGGCCTTTTCTATCTTATTGACACTTCTATGGGCATAGCTACTCAAATCGTCATATGCAACCCGCCAGTAATTTCTTTATTCATTCATTTCACAAAAGTCTATACAATGTGCCATTTTAATGTATCATTTTAATAACTGCCATGGAAGACTCCCCAAATAGGATGTAAAGTCTCCCATTTGGTAAGGTTGGAATCCAGTTAGGAAAAAGATCAATAAATATGTGAAATGTTAAACAATTACACAACTGAATAGCTATGTAAATTGATTTAAGAAATGTGACAAAAGATTCATTTGAGTTTTCTGTTTAGTAAAAATTGCTTCCAAACTTTTTCTTCTTTAACAATTTACCTGCATATTTTCACACATAGTTTTCTTTGATCCTATGCTAACTTCATTAGATTGAAATACCTTTGAGAAGAAGTAGATCTGTAGTAAAACTGCTGCTTTACAGGTTTCAAGGGCAAAATTGCTGCTGAGATTCTAGGATAGCTACTAAGTACTGACCCTAATTTCTTTACTATTATGGTAATTTGAGTGTTTAACAAGAAGTTAATTAATAAAATACAGAAAAATTTTACTCTTTTACTATTTTTTGGTCATGCCACCAGTGTTCAGGGCTTATTCTTGTCTCTGCAATTGGGGATCACTAGGGATCAGAAATTTCAGGGTTCAAACCCAGGTTGAGCACATGCAAGACAAGTGCCCTATTGTATTGTTTTAGACCCTCAAAAAACCCACTTTTTATTTGGTTTTGTTTTTGGGCTATATCTGGCTGTACACAAGAGTTTTTTTCTGGTTCTGTGCTCAGAAATTGCTTCTGACAGGATCAGGGGAACCATATATGATGCCAGGAGTCAAACTCTGGTTTGTCCCGGGTCGTCCATGTACAAGGAAAATGCCCTACTGATATGCTATTGCTCCAGCCCCATGGATCCTCAAAAAAAATTTAATGCAAAGATAGGAAGTTATAGTCAGTAAAGCTCTAGTCACAATAGCTTTTTATTTATATTTATTTATATTTGTGTGTGATGCTAGGAATTGAACCCACGGTCTGACACATGAAAAGCAAGTACTCTACAGCTGAGCCACACCCCTCACCCACAGAAATGAATTTCAGAGCTTGTAGCAATGTATATATATAAAACATTTATAGTGTCTTGTATGTAGATAATGGACAAGAGTTCATTTTATTACATGTGTTAATAAATAATAAAGCTGTTCAACCTATCAAAATATTATAGTGCATATATTTTATTTAATTATGTTTGTGTTTAGGGGCATTTGTAACAATCTTTTTAGTTTGGTGCTTGAGAACCATATAATTTTGGGAATCAAACAATTGGCTCTAATAGGAGATCTATCTCTTTGAGCCATCTCCTGGCTCCCATTTGCATAAAACTTTAATATTTAAAATATAAGGCATGAGTGGGGCCCGACTGTGAAAACTTGTGAGTGCTGCCTGTGTGCGTCTGTCTCCTGCCCTGTCAGGTGAAACTCTTGGGAGTGGGCCAAAAAGAGGCTCCAAAAAACTCGCTCACCCAGAAGCTCATTCTAGGGTGGGAACGCCAAGGAACTGCTTCATAATGTGAAAACAAGCTATAAGCAATAATTTGCAGAAGCCAGGTCCCCCGATTGTGAAGTCAGGCTGGGAAAATCTACAAAACTACGCCTGCCCAGTGGGGCCTGACTGTAAAAAATTGTGAGTGCTGCTTGTGTGTGTCTGTCTCCTCTCCTGTTGCGTGAAACTCTTGGGAATGGGCCGAAAAGAGGCTCCAGAAGAGCACATAGCTCTGCTTCACTACTCGGCCATGCACTCTTTCTAAGGAAAGAACACCATCTCAACAAGAAGAAAAAAATAACACTAAGAACTGTGCTGGATCACTGAAGCCCAGCATTTCTCTCCGGACTGTCTTCTCTGCTGCGTGCTCAGGCCTAAGATTTTATCCTGTGAGAGGCTTCATCCACGGAGGACTCCCTTCCCTTGGAGGCAAGTTGACCCACCCAGAAAGGGTGGAGCCAGAAGAGTGTGGCTGCGTACATCATTTAGACAATGAATACCACCACAACATGTAGAAAAACCCACAATACAAGTGTGACAAAGGGGAAACAATGCAGGCCAGCATCAGATAGAGAATGAAGATGACAATTCTGATGACCAGGTAATGACCAACCAACAAATCAATCTCTTAGATAAGGACTTTAGACAAGCAATATGGAAGATGCTCAAGAACTCAAAGAAACCATGAATCGAGTTGAACAGAACACTAACAAGAACCAACTGAAATAACATGTCAAATAACAGGCCTGAAAAACTCAGTAAACTAAGTGAATGACAAAATGGACAAGTTCTGGAACAGGGTAACAGAATCTGAGAATAGAACTGGTGCTGTGGAAAATGAGATAAATAACAATTCTATACAGTGGGAGAGATTGGAAAAAAAAACTTAAAGCAAATGAACAGACAATGGAAAAATTAGTCAAAGAATGGGAACAAATGAAAATAGAAGTCTGTGATAAAATCAATAGAAACAACTTAAGACTCATTGGAGTCCTAGAGATCCAGGAAAAAAATTTTCAGGAAGAATTAACGGTCAAGAACATCATTAAAGAGAAACTTCCAGAGCTAAAGAATATATGTGATCAAATACTGCATGCTCGAAGAGTACCAACCAAAAGAGACCCCAGAAAAAATAACCCAAGACACATCCTAGTCACAAAGACGAAACCCACAGAAAGAGACAGAATTCTGAAAACAGCAAGATCAAAAAGGGAAATTACATTCAAGGGAGCATCCTTGAGATTTACAGCAACATGTCACCAGAAACACTCAAGGCCAGAAAGCAGTGGTGGGATATTGTAACAAGACTAAATGAAATGAATGATTCACTTAGAATACTATGCCCAGCAAAACTTACTTTCTGGTTTGACGGAAGAATACATGGTTTCACAGAAAAAAACCAGCTCAGAAACTTTACAGACTCAAAACCAGTCTTAAGAGAAAAACTATAACACCTAATTTAAGACAAGACTAACCAAAGGACACACCAAATTTCGATATAAAGATGGCATTAAATTCCAGGACAATTCTTTCTCTCAACATCAATGGACTAAATGAACCAGTTAAGAGACACAGAGTGGCTAAATGGATCAAAAAACTCAATCCAACCTTCTGCTGCCTACAAGAAACGCACCTGAATAGTCAGAACAAACATAGACTCAAAATAAAAGGCTGGAGAAAAATTATCCAAGCAAACAACACCAATAAAAAAGCTGAAGTGGCCATACTAATATCAGATAATGCAAACTTTATACTCAGGAAGGTTGTAAGGTACAAAGATGGACATTTTATATTAATCAAGGGGTATGTAGAACAGGAAGAAATCACTCTCCTAAACATAATATGCACCAAATGAGGGGCCAGCAAAATATTTAATACAACTGTTGACAAATCTGAAAAATAATATCAATAACAAAACAACAATTGTGGGGGACCTCAACAAAGCTTTGTCAACACTGGATAGGTCAACCAGACTGAAACCTAACAAGAATATACTAGACCTGAGGAGAGAAATAGAAGAAAGAGGCCTAGTGGATATATATAGGACACTTCATCCCCAGAAACCTGGATACACATTCTTCTCCAATGTACATGGGACATTCTCCAGGATAGACTACATACTGGCACATAAAACATACCTCCATAATATCAAGAGGATAGAAATCATGCAGACTACCTTCGCTGAACACAAGGCTCTGAAATTATTTGTGAATTCCAAAGGGACACAGAAGAAAAACTTTAACACCTGGAAGTTAAACACCTCATACTGACTAACCAGTGGGTCTGAGAGGAAATCAAGGGGGAAATCAAAATTTTCCTGGAAACAAATGATAATAAAGACACAAACTATCAGAACTTATGGGACACAGCAAAAGCAGTTCTGAGAGGAAAATTTATAGCTTTGCAAGCACACATCAGGAAGGAAGAAGGGGCTTACCTGAGTAGCTTAATGACGCAGCATATAGAACTAGAAAGTGTTCAACAAAAGAACACAAAAATAGGGAGACAGAAGGAAATAACAAAGCTGAGAGCAGAAATCAACGAAGTGGAAACCCAAAAAAACAATCCAAAAGACAAACGAAAGCAGAAATTGGTTCTTTGAAAAAATAAACAAGATTGATAGACCACTTGCAAAGCTAACAAAGAGAGAGAGAAACTTGACAATTCGTATTAGGAATGAAAAAGGAGAGATCACTACTGATATGGCAGAGATTCAAATGGTAATCAGAAACTACTTTGAGAAACTCTATGCCACTAAAAATGAGAACCTGGAAGAAATGGATAAATTCTTGAATTCTTATAATCTTCCACGGTTGAAGGAAGAGGATGTAGCATATCTAAACACCCCCATCACTATTGATGAAATTATAATGGTAATCTAATGTCTGCCCAAAAACAAAAACCCAGACCCAGATGGATTCACTAATGAATTCTTTCAAACTTTCCAAGAGGAACTACTACCAATCCTGGAAAGACTCTTTCATGAAATTGAACAAACAGAAACACTTCCAAATAGCTTTTATGAAGCCAACATCACCTTGATACCTAAACCAGACAGAGATGATATGAAAAAAGAAAATTACAGACCAATATCACTAATGAATACAGATGCAAAGATCCTCAACAAAATCCTGGCAAATTGGATTCAGTGTTTCATTAAGAAGATTATCCATTATGATCAAGTAGGTTTCATCCCAGGAATGCAAGGCTGGTTTAACATCCGTAAATCTATCAACATAATACACAATATCAACAACAAGAAAAATAAAAATCACATGATCAGATCAAAAGATGCAGAGAAAGCATTTGATAAGGTCCAACACCCATTCTTGATCAAAACGATCAGCAAGATGGAAATAGAAGGAACCTTTCTCAATATAGTTAAGGCCATCTTCCACAAGCCAGAGGCAAATATTGTCCTCAATGGAGAAAAACTGAAAGCCTTTCCTCTAAATTCTGGCACAAGACAAGGCTGTGCCAACATAGCACTGGAAGTACTGGCTATAGCGATTAGGCAAGAAAAAGATATGAAGGGAATCAAGATAGGAAAGGAAGAAGTCAAGCTCTCACTGTTTGCAGATGACATGATACTCTACGTAGAAAACCCTAAAGTCTCTACGGAAAAGCTTCTAGAAACAATAGACTCATATAGCAAGGTGGCAGGCTACAAAATTAACACACAAATATCAATGGCCTTTTTATACACCAATAGTAATAAGGAAGAAATGGACATTAAGAAAACAACCCCATTCACACAAACTTAAATATCTTGGAATCAACTTGACTAAAAATGTGAAGGACCTATACACAGAAAATTATAAAACTCTGCTCAAAGAAATAAGAAAGGACACGCAGAAATGGAAGCACATACCCTGCTAATGGATTGGCAGGATTAACATCATTAAAATGGCAATACTCCCCAAAGCATTGTATAGATTTAATATGATCCCTCTAAAGATACCCATGACATTCTTCAAAGAAGTGGATCAGGCACTTTTGAAATTCATTTGGAACAATAAACACCCTAGAATAGCTAAAGCTCTCATTGGAAAAAAGAATATGGGAGGCATTACTTTCCCCAACTTTAAACTGTACTACAAAGCAATAGTTATCAAAACAGCATGGTATTGGAATAAAGACAGGCCCTCAGATCAGTGGAATAGGCTTGAATACTCAGAGAATGTTCCCCAGACATACAATCACCTAATGTTTGATAAAGGAGCAAGAAATCCTAAATGGAGCAAAGAAAGCCTCTTCAACAAGTGGTGTTGGTACAACTGGCTAGCCACTTGCAAATCATTGAAATTAGACCCCCAGCTAACATCATGTATGAATGTTAAATCCAAATGGATGAAAGACCTCGATATCAGACCCAAAACCATAAGACATATAGAACAGCACGTAGGTAAAACACTCCAGGACATTGAGACTAAAGGTATCTTCAAAGAGGAAACTGCACTCTCCAAGCTAGTGAAAGCAGAGATTAACAGATGGGAATATATTAAACTGAGAAGCTTCTGCACCTCAAAAGAAATACTGCCCAGGATACAAGAGCCCCCCAGTGAGTGGGAGAAACTACTCACCCAATATCCATCAGACAAGGGGCTAATCTCCAAAATATACAAGGCACTGACATAAATTTACAAAAAAAAAACCCCATCTAATGCCATCAAAAAATGGTGATAAGATGGGCCGGGTGGTGGCGCTGGAGGTAAGGTGCCTACCTTGCCTGCGCTAGCCTAGGACGGACCGCGGTTCGATCCCCCGGTGTCCCATATGGTCCCCCAAGAAGCCAGGAGCAACTTCTGAGCGCATAGCCAGGAGTAACCCCTGAGCGGCACAGGGTGTGGCCCAAAAACCAAAAAAAAAAAAAAAATGGTGACAAGAAATGGACAGACACTTTGACAAATAAGAAATACAAATGGTCAAAAGACACATGAAAAAATCCTCCACATCACTAGTCATCAGGGAGATGCAAATCAAAACAACTATGAGGTACCACCTCACACACCAGAGATTGGCACACTTCATAAAGAATGAGAACCAAAAGTGTTGGCTGGGATGTGGAGAGAAAGGTACTCTTATCCACTGCTGGTGGGAATGCTGTCTAGTTCAACCTTTATGGAAAGCAATATGAAGATTCCTCCAAAAACTTGAAATCGAGCTCCCATACAACCCAGCTATACCACTCCTAGGAATATACCCTAGGAACACAAAAATACAATACAAAAATCCCTTCCTTACCTATATTCATTGCAGCTCTATTTACCATAGCAAGACTCTGGAAACAGCCAAGATACCCTTCAACAGATGAATGGCTAAAGAAACTTTGGTACATATACACAATGGAATATCATGCAGACATTAGGAGAGATGAAGTCATGAAATTTTCATATACATGGATGTACATGGAATCTATTATGCTGAGTGAAATAAGTCAGAGCGAGAGAGAGAAAGACGCAGAATGGTCTCACTCATCTGTGGGTTTTAAGAAAAATGAAAGACATTCTTGCAATAATAACTTTCAGACATGAAAGAGAAAAGAGCTAGAAGTTACAGCTCACCTCATGAAGCTCACCACAAACAGGGATGAGTTTAGTTAGAGAAATAACTAAGTTTTGAACTACCCTAATAATGAGAATGTACGAGGGAAATAGAAAGCCTGTCTAGAGTACAGGTGGGGATTGGGTGGGGAGGAGGGAGATTTGGGACATTTGTGATGGGAATGTTGCACTGGTGATGGGTGGTGTTCCTTACATGACTGAAACTCAAACACAATCATGTATGTAATAAAGTTTTTAAATTAAAAAATGTAAAAAAAATAAGGCATTATATTTTATAAATTGTAATACACATATTAAAATAAATAACCTATTTATTATATTATCATACATCACATTAATATATTAATACATTATATAATCAATATAGTAATATATTTATATAATATATTATACAATATATTATAGTTAATATATTAATAATTAATATATTATACTATAATTATATTATTATAGAAGATTGTGTTATAGAGATATACTAATAACGGATCAAAAGTTTGTTATAGGGGACCGGAGAGATAGCACAATGGTAGTGCATTTGCTTTGCATGCGGCCAACCCAGGACAGACCTGGGTTTGATAACCGGCATCTCCTATGGTTCCCACGTCTGTTAAGAGTGATTTCTGAGAGCAGAGTCAGAAGTAACCCTTGAGCACCGCTGGGTGTGGGACCCCCCCAAAAAGAGTTATATTATTCTAAAGATAAAGATTACATAGAATCTTTATATAGAATTCTATATAAAAAAGATGAATAAATCAACGTTAAAGCTTTTGCTTACATATGTTGCTTTTAGAAGTACAGTGGAATTTTGTTTTATTTATTTTTTGTTTTGTTTTGTTTTTTTTGTTTTTTGTTTTTGGGCCACACCCGGCATTGCTCAGGGGTTACTCCTGGCTATCTGCTCAGAAATAGCTCCTGGCAGGCACGGGGGACCATATGGGACACCGGGATTCGAAGCAAACACCTTTGGTCCTGGATCGGCTGCTTGTAAGGCAAAGGCCGCTGTGCTATCTCTCCGGGCCCGAGTTTTGTTTTATTTTATTTTATTTTATTTTTTTAAATTCTGAAATACGGGCCCGGAGAGAGAGCACAGCAGCGTTTGCCTTGCAAGCAGCCGATCCAGGACCAAAGGTGGTTGGTTCAAATCGCGGTGTCCCATATGGTCCCCCGTGCCTGCCAGGAGCTATTTCTGAGTAGACAGGCAGGAGTAACCCCTGAGTACCACCGGGTGTGGCCCAAAAACAAAAACAAAAAAAATCTAAAATACAATTCTCTTTAGAAAGCAAATGATTGGCCTTTAGCAATTGGTGAGATGCCAATTTTTAAACAACTTGAAGTGTGGATCTATAATTAAAATTAGAAATTTGAACCATACAAAACATATGTTCTTGAATTTTTTCTCTTCAACTTTTATTATTTTACTCCTCTGCTTAATATATATTCTACTTAATATATATAGTATACTTAATATATATGTTATGTTATTCTGCCTAAGATTTTTATAGTATGTTGAAGTTTAGTGAATATATATATATATCATGTAATTAAAAGTCCTACAGGGTGCTACTCTGGGTGTATATAAGGATCTATGCATTTATGGAGCTATTTCTTTCTCTCGTATCTTCAAAAAAGTCTAAAATGTAATGACTCATGTCTTCCAAGTTAGAATTTAAATGTTTCTAAAAGGCAAATTTTAATTTATAAAAATATACTTTGTGGAACATGAGAAATAATTAGAGGGCGCTTGAAAATGAATCATTGTAGAACTGATAACTGAATTAGAAAGAATAATTATTCATGGAGTTCAGGCATGTCAGGCCAGCACACTCATCAGCTTGCTTTACAATAAAATGAGAATAAAAAGAAATGGTTAAGGAACAGAGGTGACAGAGTTTGCTCTGTGGATACATTCAATATCATTCCTAGAATCATCTTCCCTGTAATTCTTCTGTAAAGCAAAAGAGAATCTTGCCTACTTTCCTTTAGATCATGCCCCTAGACAGCTCAGAGTAGAACTACTGCTCCACTTGGTATTCAGTCAGATAGACTCTTCTTAGTGCCCTCTAGCTTCCTTCCTTTTACTGAGGAAGGAGAAAAGTGCTGGGTTATGTGAATTTATCAGGCCAGTGTAGAAAATGGGGTTTCTAGCTTGTACATTCTTTGAGGACAGATTTTTGTCTGTTATTTAGATATTAATAAAGTTGTTATCCAGAAATGGCAAAAGGAAAAAAGGGTCTAAAGTCATTGTGCAGACAATGTCAAGGGAAGAGCTTCCATCTCCAAGTTAATATTGATTTTCTTTAGACATACTTGAGATCTAATAAACACTCAACATAACATTGTTTTCAGAGATATCCTGAAAGATTTTCTACCTGAATTAAATACCAGAAGTCAAGTTACTAGACTAAAAATTGGGCATTCCTATCAAAGTTTACACCCCATCTTACAAGGATTAAAATCTGAGGAACAATTCTATCCAATTAAAGAGTTGGTGGCATGGGATTGGTAAAGAAGTGCATCATAGTTTAGAAGCTGCATTAAACAGCTAATTGCATTTTATTAAACTTGGGTAAGAAATAATGCTCTGAAAAATCACTGCCAGATTTTGTATTTTTTTTCTTTTTTTTAATTGTATAAAGAAGGCACATTTTATTTTGTTTTATTATTATATATATATATATTTCTTATCCCCACACACTTTTTATTTTAAACTTACAGAGAACTTAAACTCACAAGTATTGTTACTTTATTCTTTAAAGACTCATTACTGTGGAATTTAATTCATGAGTAGATTTTAGAAAAAAATAATATGAGAAACTATATTAATTTTCTTAAAAATCCTGGGAGAGATTGAGAAAGCATTTAGGGGAAGCAAACTAGAAGATCAAAAGACACTTTAGAGAGGTTAACTAAGAGTGTCAAGTGTTTACTTCTTTTTTTTAAATTTTTATTGTGACCAATAGTGAATAACAAATCTTCACAATAATATTTAAAGTACAGAGTTACAATGAATCAGGGCCACTTCCACCACCAGGGTTGTCCTCCCTCCACCCCTTTTCCCAGCATGTGTCCCATATCTCCCTCCTATGCCCCATAGAGTGCTAGTGTAAATGTTTCCCTCTGGGTATAGCTTGTTGTAGATAGGGTATTATTCCTGTTGTTGAGTCTGATCATTTTTTTTTATTTCCACTCAATGTTCATAAGGCTGTTTGGTCCTGATACAGTTCATTTTTATTTTCCCCCTCAGTTCATGAGGCAGAACAAGATGATTCAAGTTATGTGGTTCTGCTGGAAGAAGGAAAATAAAAAAAAGAAAAACAACAAAAAACCCCACAAACAACAGTAAAGATAAAAAAAAAAGACAGCAATTAGCAAAAAATAAAAAAGCACCCACCAACAAAAAAATCATCAAATAATAACCACAAGACTAAAAAAGGAAGAAATAAAGAAAAACAAAGAAGAAAAGAGAAAAAGAAAAAATACATAAAAAGAAAAATAAACAAAGGAAGGAGTGCCAGTGTAGCAAGGTTTTGTGCTTCCCCCACCTCCTTTTTTTTTTTTTTTTTTTTTTGCATAGGCACAGTAAGTATTGGGGAAGTAAGAAAGGGAATTCCCTTGGCCTAAGAGATTCAGGGTTTCTCTGCCCTTGAAGCATACTGCCATGGGAACAACTACTGGCTCTGTACATACTCACTATCACACCCTAAGGTCTTTTTATGGTTCCAGGAAACTTTTCACTCAGTTGTGGATGATAAAATCAGGCTTTTGTAGTTAGAGATCTTGGTATTTGCACAGGTCATAAGACAAAGTCTAGGATAGCGTCTTTCTTTATGGTGCTAGAAGTTCTGTTCCATCATTGTTGTTGTAATCAGTCTTCTTTAATAAGTGGCCTTGGTTTTTGCTCAGATCATAGGCTGAAGCCTAGGATAGAGTCTTCATTATTTTACCAGACGCTCTGCTCAGTCTCAGTTGTCAAAGTCAGACCTCTGTAATTGGAGATCTTGATTTTTGTATGTCATAGGTTAAAACCTAGGGTAATGTCTTTCTTATTGGTCCCAGGATAAGTTCTGCCCAGTCATGGTTGTCAAAGTCAGTCTTCCATAGTTAGCACTCTTGGTTTTTGCACAGATCAAAGGACGATATGTCTTCTGATTTCATCTTACTGTTAAGTGAAGAGATAGAACAACCTGCTCTTAGATCAAGTTGTTGCCATTTCCTCATTGTCAGGATGTCATATCAAAACTGGCGTAAATTGGTGCCAGAGCGGAATTAGGAATTTCTCAGGGGCAGTTTGTTTCCTAGTGTTGTTGCAGGGAACTCTATAATTTCTACATCTGGGATCTGGGGTTCGGGGTTGGACAATCATGGTCCAATCTCATGGAGTCTAAGTTGGGTCCACATGACACATGTTCAGGGTTGGAGGTGTCCCTGTATTATAAAAAGATTAGATCTTGTCTATGTGCATAAGTTTTCCCTTTTATTTTACTGTGCCTACATACAGACGCATATGTTGTCATATTATATTGCTGGTGCATTTGGGGGTAAGAATAACAGGCTACACAATCTCTATGCCCTGGTTTTGACCTGAGATTTTATTCCAAGCAAGACTTTTACTTCTTCGTTTTCATACCAAGCAGATCAAAATAGGTGTTCACTTCTTATTAACATAACCCAAAGCAGAATATTCTTAAGATATGATGTTCAAAAACAATCAGTACTTGAGGCAAAAAGAGCATTCTTTATTGACTTTATGAGACAGAGTCCTAAGGGTTAAAGCATTTTTAGATCTTCAAACATCTTAAAATAGTAGTCATTTCTTTGAAGTACTAGGAGTTTGAAGTTGTATTTAGATAATAAAATAAAAGACATTACACCTATGTGTTTGTTGAACTTATTTTTTATAGATGTGTACCAATTGCAAAACAACTGATAAAGTGTTCAGTGAGTATGTACTGTTCTGTATCGGGAAAGATTTATAATCACCCTCTGTGAGGTTCCCTTAAATGCCAACTCTGAATCTGCTGTCATCATTCCTATTTCTGTGAGGTCAAGTGCAAGCCCACTTTTATTCATCAAGAAACAAAGCTCTTGGAGTGCAGAGTTATGACAATAGGTGTTCTTTCATTAAGGACTCCTACCAGACTGTCTTTTTTTGTGCTGAGCTTACAAAGAACTTGAAACATATAACACCAGTTAATCACACAATTGTTGAAAGATGAAAACTCACTGTATAATTACTGATCTTTTCAAAGGAATTAGCATGTAGCTACTACAGACAACATGTTCTATTTTGTGGAAACTAAGCAATTAACTTGTCCTAGGCTAATAAATTCCATGTAGTCTAAGCTCATATAAAAGTTGCTTGTAAGGAGGGGAAAGCTGGTAACAATTTTATTGAGATCACTTTGAAAATTCTAGCCTCTGTAGTCAATGCAGAGATAGGTGTGTCTGGCCTTCAGGAAGTTATCACAAAAGACCATTAAATAGAGTATCTAGGATGGGAATATATTTAAGAAGGAAGTGAGATAGGTTGTAGAGGAAAAAGTGAAAATGATGCAAAGCCCATACTTGACTAGGTATATTAGCACATAGAAATACCTATTATCATTAGGAAATTGGCATTTTATCCTGTCAAGTAATTTCTGGATTATTATGCCACAGGTGAGGATGAAAAGCAGGGGACTCTTTGGCAGGCAGACCTCAGTCCCCACAGGCAAGTGAGCCACCATCATTGCCAAGCCTTAGAAACTGCAGTCAGAAGAGGTTGCTGGATGCCACAGGTGAAGCTGAAAAGCAGGGGACCCTAGAACAGTCGGGGCTTGGTTCCCACGTGCAAGTTACCCCTTTGCTGCCATAACACATCCTTAGTCATTGCAGGGTGAAAGAACTCTTCTGCCACCACAGACCATTTACAAAAAACACCCTGAAATTCCAGTACCCCACCCCACCCTATCCAAAGAACAATGGGGAAACTAAAGAAGACATCAGCATCCAGAGATATGAAGAGAAATTCTAACAGATTTCCAAGTCTTACAAAACACATGAACATGTTAAATGAGGACCTAAAATCGGCTTTTAATATCTTAGCAATGAAATTTAAACAATCACTAACCAAAGAAAAAACTGAAAGCATTTCTACTGTGGTCAGGTCAAGCAAGGCTTTCCACTGTGCTCTTATTCAACATAGTTTTATAAGGCCTAGCAGGGGCCGGAGAGATAGCATGGAGGTAGTGTGTTTGCCTTGCATGCAGAAGAACAGTGGTTCAAATCCCGGCATCCCATATGGTCTCCTGAGCCTGCCAGGATCTATTTATGAGCACAGAGCCAGGAGTAACCCTTGAGCACTGCCGGGTGTGACCCAAAAACCAAAAACCAAAAAAAAAAAAAAAGTTCTAGCAATAACAATCAGACAACAGAAGGGAATCAAAGAAATCTAAATAGAAAAAGAGAAAGTCAAACTATCTCTTTTTGAAAATACTATGATGATATATATCAAAAATCCTAAAGAATTCAGAGTAAAACTCCTAGAAACAATTAACCAATACAGCAAATTGAAGGGCTATAAAGTCAATGCACAAAAGACAGTAGCATTTCTCTATACAAATAACGAAGCAGAGGAGAAAGAAATAAATGAATCGATCCCATCTATATTGTATCTAAAAATATCAAGTACCTAGGCATCACCCTAACAAGAGAGGTGAAAGACTCTACCTTGAAAACTTCAAAACACTTCAAAAATAAATTAAAGAGGACCTGAGGAATAGGAAGAACATCCCATGATCATGGGTAGGAAGAATCAGCATCATTAAAAAATTATCTTACCAAAAATACCATATAGATTCAATGCAATCCCAATCCAAATTTAGACATTTTAGACATTTAGATCATTCTTTAAGGAATTAGAACAATCAATTACAAAGTTGGTGTGAAATCACAAAAGCTGTAGGTTAGCCAATTTTATTTTGATAAACAAGAAAGTGGGTGGCATTTCTTTACCTGACCTGAAGTTTTATAAAGTCATAGTAATCAAAACAGCATGGTACTGGAACAAAAAAAGAGTCTCAGAATCATGAGTCAGAATAAAATATCCAGTGATATACCCCCAAATATATGGTCAAAGGAGCCAAGAATTTGACAAAAGAGCCAAGAATTTGAAATGGAACAAAGACAGTTTCTTCAACAGTGATGGAACAACTGGATGTTGTGTTCCAACAATGGTGTTGGAACAACACCTTATACAAAAGTAGACTCAAAATGGTTTAAAGATCTTAAAATCAGACCCAAGTCTATAAAATTCATTGAGGAAACTATAGGCAGAACACTAAAAGACTTGTACCTCAAAATGCCTTTGATGATAGAATGCCAATGACAAGAACTATAGTATAAAACTTAAGTAAATGGGACTACATCAAACTAAAAAGTTTTTATATGGCAAATAAACTCAGGCTAAAACCAGAAAATAGCTAATGGAATGGGAAAAGTTTTGACTCTATACATCAGGTAAAGGCTCATATCTATGAGATACAAAGCACTCATAAAGGTTAGCTCCACAAAACCTAATAAAGCCATATAAAAATAGGAAGAAGAAATGAGTAGAAGCTTCTTTGAGAAAGATAAACAGATGGCTAATAGACAAATAAAAACATGTTCACCATCACTCATCATTAGAAAAATCCAAATCAAGACTATAGTGAGGTACCACTTTATACCATTGAGGATGGCACACATCAAACATAATGGGGCAAATCTCTGTTGGTGGGAATGTGGTAAGAAAGGAACTCTTATCCAATGTTGGTGGAATGCTGCCTGGTCTAACCCCTATGAAAAACTGTATGGAGGATTCTCAGTAAACTCAAAATTGAGCTCCTATATTATCCAGCAACTACATTCCTGGATATCTATCCCCAAGATAAAAAGACATTCATCCAAAAATAAGTATGCACACCACTAATCATTGCAGCACTCAGTACAAGATTTGGAATAAACATAGATGTCCAAAACAGATGAGTGGATCATGAAGATGTGGTATTTATACACAATGGAATACTACATAGCAATAAAAATGATACAATCATGCAATTTGCAGCAACATGGATAGAACTTGAAAATATTATGTTAAATGATGTAAGCGAGGAGGATAAATATAGAATGCTATCACTTATTTGAGGTATGTAGAATATATGCCATATTCACATATAATGCTCCATGAAGAAACACACTGGTTTAAATAGTAGAAACTCTGAACACCATAGGTGCCAGTGTATAGGGAGGAGAAGCAATAATAATAATAATATAATAATTAATATTATATTATTATTATATAATAATTAATATAATAATAATAATAAAGCAGAACAGGGAAAACACAACACCACTACTATTTTTTATACTATAAGGAAACAGGCAACAATGGAAACAGCTGTTCAGAGTGAACAGGTGTTCAAACAACCTCTCACTACAAAGACCTATAATAATGTTCCAAGGTATTTATCCACAGCACCATGTGAAGAATATGACTGAAAGCCAGGGATTTCAGCTGCAGTGCTTAATATTAATATGTGCTAATGTTTTAATTTTACTAGGTATAAAATAACTCTAGCTTCTTTGTTCACAGTGGTCCTTGGGGATATATGGTAGACACCCTAACTTTGCAATCCGGTGCTTAATTAAATTAGATACTATATACAATGCTCATTATGACAATATCTTGATAAAATACTCCAATTTACCCATTCATTTCATTTTGATTATGTCTTCTATTAGGACCTAAAACATATAACCATGAGACAATGAAAAAGATAACTTAGCACCACAGACTTATGTTACAGGGCCCACTTATCAAGTACATTTTTGCAAATTACTATTATCCCTTTTTCTATTTCCCCTCTTCTTTTCTTTCCTTTTTTCTTTCTTTCTTTCTTTCTTCTTTCTTTCTTTTTCTTTCTTTCTTTCTTTCTTGCTTCTTTCTTTCTTTCTTTGTTTGTTTCTTTCTTTCTTTCTTTCTTTCTTTCTTTCTTTCTTTCTTTCTTTCTTTCTTTCTTTCTTTCTTTCTTTCTTTCTTTCTTTCTTTCTTTCTTTCTTTTCTTTCTTTCTTTCTTCTCTTTCTTTTTTTTTTTTTTTGGTTTTTGGGCCACACCCAGTAACGCTCAGGGGTTACTCCTGGCTATGTGCTCAGAAGTGCTCCTGGCTTGGGGGACCATATGGGACACCGGGGGATCGAACCGAGGTCCGTCCAAGGTTAGCGCAGGCAAGGCAGGCACCTTACCTTTAGCGCCACCGCCCGGCCCCTCTTTCTTTCTCTTTTTCTTTCTCTTTTTCTTTCTTTCTTTCTTTCTTTCTTTCTTTCTTTCTTTCTTTCTTTCTTTCTTTCTTTCTTTCTTTTCTTTCTTTTCTTCTCTTCTTTCTTTCTTTCTTCTTTCTTTCTTTCTTTCTTTCTTTCTTTCTTTCTTTCTTTCTTTCTTTCTTTCTTCTTCTTTCTTTCTTTCTTTCTTTCTTCTTTCTTTCTTTCTTTCTTTCTTTCTTTCTTTTCTTTCTTTCTTTCTTCTTTCTTTCTTTCTTTCTTTTTTTCTTTCTTCTTTCTTTCTTCTCTTTCTTTTTTTTTTTTTTGTTTTTTTTGGGCCACCCCCACACCCAGTAACGCTCAGGGTTACTCCTGGCTATGTGCTCAGAAGTGCTCCTGGCTTGGGGGACCATATGGACACCGGGGATCGAACCGAGGTCCGTCCAAGGTTAGCGCAGGCAAGGCAGGCACCTTACCTTTAGCGCCACCCGCCCGGCCCCGAGGTCCGTCCAAGGTTAGCGCAGGCAAGGCAGGCACCTTACCTTTAGCGCCACCGCCCGGCCTCTCTTTCTCTCTCTCTTTCTCTTTCTCTTTTTCTTTCTCTTTTTCTTTCTTCTTTCTTTCTTTCTTTCTTTCTTTCTTTCTTTCTTTCTTTCTTTCTTTCTTTCTTTCTTTCTTTCTTTCTTTCTTTCTTTCTTTCTTTCTTTCTTTCTTTCTTTCTTTCTTTCTTTCTTTCTTTCTTTCTTTCTTTCTTTCTTTCTTTCTTTCTTTCTTTCTTTCTTTCTTTCTTTCTTTCTTTCTTTCTTTTCTTTCATCTTCAATTTAACCTATGTTACTATTATATCATAAAGCACACGTCAATTTCTTTTTAGTAAAGAAACCTCGATTCACAAGACACAGCAGATGATACTTCATAGGGTAGACACCTCTTATAATGCTCACTACCATATTGATTATCTTATCCTAAGAGGATCCAGTCACAATATAACCTTGAAAGCTTCATTTAGCAAAGTTTATCCCTGCCATTGATGATGTGCCTAGGAATTGGAAAACCTTCCCACTCTGAGGCGCTGGCCCAATTTTTTTAACTTATTTTTTCTTTATTTTTTCCTCTTCTGTGTTTCCTCTTTCTTTCTCTCCTAATCTATATTTTAGCTATTTATTTATCTTTTCTTAATTTAATTATTTCTTAGGAGCTCAGACCCATTCTGTCATGATCAGGCCTCCAATAACAATGCATGGATAGATCTCTAAAGTCAGTCTATAAATGGGCATGAGTAATTGCATACAGTGGACTCTTCTATGTATTCCCAATCTATATTGTAAACAATTCATGCCTATATTTTATATAGCCCCTCGTATATCCTTTCTTCCCCTTTAAAACTCCTATCCTCTCATACCCCAAACCAATCTGTCATCTCTCCCTATTTAACTCTCTTTAACCTCAGTTCTGAACTCATTAGGTACTGAGAACTACCTCATACCCCAATAAGCCACCACCCAGTTTCCAAAATAAAAGGGCATCCTTTCAGTCCCACATCTCGTGCCTCAGCAAGAAGCGACAACCACCACTCTGATGACTCATTCTATTTGACCCTTCTTTTCAACTCCCCCCTCCAATGTGGACTGTTGCATGCTAACAAATTCAGCTCCAGAAAGACTCTCAGCTCAAGAACACTCACTACCTACCTTATCCCTTACTGCTGCAAACCATTTCTCAAAATCAAAAAGACTACATTGTGGGATGAAAATGTGCTCTGGATCTCACCCCTCCCCAGAATATCTCAAAAGACTTAATGGGGATATTTATATTTTATTTGTATGCTTAATAACTCAATAGTTATACCTCTTAGTGTTTTTATTTCCAAAGGTAAAGGTAGCTTAGTCTATCCTCCTTTTTTCTTTTTTTTAATTTATAATTTTTTAATGTTTTAACATAGTGATATTGAATCAGGGGCATTCAATGTTGTCCTCCATCCACCCCTGTTCCCAGAATGTGTCCCATATACCTCTCTTTTACCCCCAGGGCTTCTGGTATAAGTGGTCCTCTCTGTGTCTAGTATGTTGTATCTAATCTATTGCTGTTAGATTTGGATTTGGTGTTTAAGTCTGATCATTTTTTAAAGATAATATTTTATTTAAACACCTTGATTGCAAACATGATTGTGGTTGGATTTCATGTCATGTAAAGAACATTGTCATGTTAAGAACACCCCCATCACCAGTGCAATATTCCCATCATCAATGTCCCAAATCTCCCTCCTCCCCACTGCACCCCTGCCTGTACTCTAGACAGGCTTTCTATTTCCCTCACACATTCTCATTGTTAGGATAGTTCTCAAGGTAGTTATTTCTCTAACTAAACTCATCACCCTTTGTGGTGAGCTTCATGAGGTGAGCTGGAACTTCCAATCCTCCTCTCTTTTGTCTCTGAAAATTATTTCAAGATTGTCTATCATTTTTCTTAAAATCCGTAGATGAGTGAGACCATGATCATTTTTTTTTAATTTCTACTTAACGTTCATAGGACTGTTTGGTCTTGGTGCACTCCATTATTTCCCCCTCCATTTGTGAGGCAGAACAAGATGGCTCAAGTTGTGTGGTTCAGTTTGAAGGAAAGAAAAAATAATAAAATAAAATGAGGCAAAATCAAACAAGCAAAAAAATGGGAGGAATCCCTTTAAAGGCTATATCTGTGAATTTAAGAGAAGAAAGGGAAAAGAAAAACATAACAATACAAAAAAATAAAAGATAAAAAAATCAAACAAAAAACTCAAAAATCACCACAGCAATATAGACAACAGCCACTAAATAACAATGGTCCTGAAATAAAAACAAAACAAAGCACAAAAAAACAAGAAACAACAACAATAACAAAACTAAAAAAATTAATTTGTACTTATCTCTTTTTTTTCTTGCATAGGCACAGTAAATATTGGGGAGATTAGAAAGGGAATACTCTTGGCCTAAGAGATACAGGGTTTCTCTGCCCTTGAAGTATACTGTCATGGGAATAATTACAGACTCCTTACATGTTCTTTTACTCTCCCCTCCGTCCTTTTGTGGTGTCTGGAAACTTTCTGCTCTGTTGTGGGTGATAAAATCATGCCACTGCAGCTAGAGATCTTGATATTTGCACAGGTCAAAGGATGGAAACTAGGATGGAGTCTTTTTTTTATGGTTCTCGGAGTTGTGATCCACCACTGTTGTTTTAATCAGTCTTCTGTAATTGGTGGTCTTGGTTTTTGCACTGATCCCAGGTCAAAGCCTAGGATAGAGTCTTTCATTATGTTTCCAGAAGATCTGCTCGGTTGCAGTTGTTTCAGTAAGACCTCTGGAATTAGAGGTCTTGATTGTTGTACATATCATAGGCTAAAACCTATTCTAGGGTCCTTTTTATTGATCCCAGGATAAGTTCTGCCCAGTTCTGGTTGTCACAGTCAGTCTTCTGTAGATAGCGAATTTGGCTTTTGTACAGATCAAATGATGACATGTCTTCTGATTTCATCTTATTGTTAGGAGATGAGGTAAGACTACCTGACTTAGACAAAGTTGTTGCCATTTCCTCATTGTCAGGATGCCGTATCAAAACCGGCACATGTTGGTGTCAAAGCAGTATTAGGAATGTCCCAAGGGAGATTGGTTCCTGGAGCTGTGGTGGAGAACTATGTTGGTTTTATGTCTGAGATCTTGAGTTCGGGGTTGGATGGTCGCTGTCTAATCACCTGGAATCTAAATTGGATCCACATGACATATGTTCAAGGTGGGAGGTGCCCCTGTATTGTAAAGTATATGAGTTCTTATACCTAGTACATAAGAGCTTGTTTCTATATGTAAAAATTCCCCATTTTTAGTATGCCTTTGCAAGAAGAAATGGTGTCTTATTATATTGTTGGTTTATTTGTGGGTGAGTGTCAGGCTCCATCACCTTGGTGCACTGGTTTTGACCTGCACTATTCTCCCAGGCAAGACTTTTTTTTGTAGGTTTTTGTATCAAGCAGAACCAATACAGGTGGAATTAAGGAAGAAAAGAAAACAGAAACAAGACCAAATAAAAACTATCTATCTATCTATCTATCTATCTATCTATCTATCTATCTATCTATCTATCTATCTATCTATCTATCTATCTATCTATCATCTATCTATCATCTATCTATCCATATTCACATATATGAAGGAAAAAATAATGAAAAATATGTTTAAAAATTAAGAAAACAGGGCCGGGCGGTGGCGCTAAAGGTAAGGTGCCTGCCTTGCCTGCGCTAACCTTGGACGGACCGCGGTTCGATCCCCCGGTGTCCCATATGGTCCCCCAAGCCAGGAGCAACTTCTGAGCACATAGCCAGGAGTAACCCCTGAGCGTTACTGGGTGTGGCCCAAAAACCAAAAAAAAAAAAAAATTAAGAAAACAAAGTGATGCAGGAGACTACCTTACATTTGGGAATAAATATATTAAGAGGTAGTATTTTATAGGCCTTAAACTTATAAAGAAAATATAGGATTCCATATTGTCTTTTGAGATTTTCTTGTGGGGTGTGGGATCCAGGGCACATTTTTATCACACACCCTGGTCTTGAGATTGAGAAAAGATTTGCAGCTGAAAGGGCTTGGGTAGAGTTCTTGCAATGAGGATCATTTTGTAGCTGAGCCCAGTATCAAACAACAGCCCACATTCGGGAGGGGTGAGAATGATATTCTGCTTTTTTTATTATATATTTATTATTTAATTTTCATGTATATTTAAATTTTGCTTATTTTTGGTTCTTCTTGGTACAAAGTTATAAAGAAAAAGTCTTGCTTGGGATAAAAGCTCAGGTCAAAACCAGGGTACTGAGAATGTATAGCCTATCATTTTCCCCCTTTTTCAGATAATAACGTTATTTAAACATGTGATTAAAAATGATTACAGTTGAGTTTCAGTATTCACCAGTACAATATTCTCATCACCAATGCTCCCCATCTTTCCCTCCCACCTGTATTTGAAACAGACTTTCTACATCCCTCACTCATTGACATTGTTATGTTAGTTTTCAGTGCAGTTATTTCTCTAATTGCATTCACCATTCTTTGTGGTGAGCTTCATATCATGAGCTAGTCTTTCTGGCCCTCAGCTCTGGCAATTTTTTTTTTAGGTCACATCCGGCGGTGCTCAGGGGTTACTCCTGGCTGTCTGCTCAGAAATATCTCCTGGCAGGCACGGGGAACCATATGGGACACCGGGATTTGAAGCAACCACCTTTGGTCCTGGATCAGCTGCTTGCAAGGCAAACGCCGCTGTGCTATATCTCTGGGCCCTCTGGCAATTATTTTAATAATGTCTTTTATTTTTCTTAAAACCCACAAATAACTGAGACTATTCTCTCTGTGTGTGTCTCTCTCTAATTTAAATTAGCATTATAGATTCCATGTACATCCATGTATAGGAAAATTTCATGACTTCATCTCTCTTGATGGCTGCATAATTTTCCATCATGTTATGTACCACAGTTTCTTTAGCCATTCATCTGTTGAAGGGCATGTTGGTTGTTTTCAGACTCTGGCTATTGTAAATAGTGCTGCAATGAATATAGATGTGAGGAAATAATTTTTGGTTTGCAATTTGTGTTCCTAGGGTGTATCCCTAGGAGTGGTATAGCTGGATCATATGGAAACTCAATTTCCATTTTTTGAGAAATCTTTATATTAATTTTCATAAGGAATGGACTAGTAGCCTGTTATTCTTATCCCCAAATATACCAGCAATATAATATGGCACCGTTTCCTTTTGCAGAGGCATATTAAAAAGGGGGAAATCTTATGTATAAAAACAAGCTCGACCCCCCTGCCGCAAATATTTACCAATCTGAAGAAGGTCAGGGGGTGGGTTAGGAAGATGCCTGGGAACCCACACACCACAAGAAAAACCCAAAAGACAATGGGAAAAACTGTACTTCCAACATAGGCATAAGACCTGTAATACACCACCTCTTTACCTGCCCTCCCCCAAATGTAAGGTAGTCTTTTGCACCACTTTGGTCCCATAAAAATTTCGCTAACTCATTTTATTCTTTTTTTTTTAATTTATTTAATTATCTTTTTTTTTAAATGTTTGTCCTTCATATATATTTGTGAGCACATACAGTTTCAATCCCCCCCCCTTTTTTTTTTTCTTCGTTTTTTGGTAGGTGACCTGTGGCTGTTATCCCATCAGTCCACCCACGAATACACAGACATTATAATGTAGCACCACTTCCCCCTACAAAGGCACACTAAGTAAAGGGGAAATTTTACATTTAAAAAAAAAAAATAAAAGAGAGCTCTTATCTACTAGAGATAGGAACTCATAGTATTTAAATATAGGGATATCTCCTGCCTTGAAATATGTCATGTGGAATCAAATTAGACCTCAGGTGATTAGATACCATTCATCCAGCCTTGAACCCTGGATCTCCGACATAGAAACGGCACAGCTCTCCACAACAGCTGCAGGAAACAAACTCCATCCAGGACGGCCTTAATACGACGAGACCAACAACAAGGCCACCTCTAACATGATATCCTGACAACGGGGAAAATGCGATTCATTTGACCTTAGAGCAGATTAGCCTACCTTACCAACTTAACGACAAGACCAAAACCACAAGTCTTGGCTCCCTTTGGTAGGACAAAAACCAAGATCGGGATATAAGATGACTGGCTGCTTGATTCACGACCAGACTGTATACCAATCTTGGGACCAATAAATAAGCCCCTAGTTTAGGGTTTGAACTATGACCTGCACAAGAATCATGATCCCCAGCCCCAAAGATCCGGCAGAGACAATTGTAACGGAATGGGCTTTTGGGAGCACAAAGAAAGACGCTAATCCTAGGTGCCACCCCTAGGCTCAGTGCAAAAGACCAAAGATAATCAACCACAGAAGATGGGTTAAAATGACACTGAGGTAACAGAACTCTAGAACCACAAAGACCTGACTTCATCATAAGTCCCACCTCAGGATCTGTACAGATACTGAGACCTCTAAACACAGAGCAGAAGTCTTCCACACACCAAAGGAAAAAAAAAGAAAGAAAAAAAAAAAAAAAAAAAAAAAACACCACCGGGAAAGTAAAGGATCCTGAGCAATGTCTAGAGTTGATCCCATGACAGTATGCTCCATAGGACGGAGAAATCCCATATCTCTTAGGCCAAGTGAATTCTTTTTCGAATGACCCCAATATTTACTGTGCCAGTGCAGGAGGGAAAAAAACAAAAATACAAAAAAGCACAAAACCTTGGTTATTTTTTTGATATAAATATATATAGTACCTTTATTTATTATTGTTATTATTATTTTTGATTTACCAATCTATTTTGGTCGATTTCTCTGTTTGGGTGTGATTATTGAAAGTGTAGTCCCCAATTATACTTATTTTTTTATATTTTTTTTTCTCTTCCTTTCTTCTCTTTCGTTATGTGCTATGCCATGTTTCTTAATTCAAGACCATGGTGTGATTTTTGTTTGTCTGTTTTTGTTTATTTTTTTTCTACTTGTTTGTTTGTTTGTTTTGTCTGCTCTGTGTGGTGCTTATCGAAATAGCTGGAGCCCTCACTGGATATTTGACACTTCTTTTGGTACTAGTGGAGTGTTTCACCTACTTTTCTCCATCTCCCAGAGTGATGATGAGAGCCTTTAGAAGGGACTCCGCCCATTTTCGGGGTATTAGACTCTTACCCCAGTTTATGCTTTTTTTCTCCTTCAAACAAAACCACGCAACTTGAACTAGCTAGTCCCTGGACTCCAGATAGAGGGGGGAAATAAGGGAGGCATCAGGACCAACAGGTGCAAGACTACTAAGTAGTGGGTTAGATACAGAGGGGACCACATATTCTAGCCGCCCTGGGGTGAGGGAAAAGGAAAAGGGAGGTAGGATAGAAACGGAGGCGTAGAGATGACAATTTGGCGATGGGAATCCCCCCTGATTTTATGTAAATATGTACCTAAAATATTATTGTCAACAATATGTAAGCCATTATGATCAAAATAAAAATTTATATTAAAAAAAAAAAAAAAACAAGCTCAAGAGTTCCTCAGTTTAATGCTTATGATTGAACCATGTCATGGGGATTGTTGGACTTGCTCTTATGGCCCCCATATGCACTGATTACGCCACGTGGTATTGTTCCTTATTTGCATAGGCACATTAAAATGGAAAAATACTATACATAGAAATAAGTTCTTATATAATAGAGATTGGAATACATAAATCTTGTAGTGCAATAAGACCTTACACCCTGAACATTGATATTATAACCTGGCACAGGCCCCAGAAGAATGGGCATCCTTCATTCACCCCTGAACCAGGGAAGCTATCTTTGAAACATCCAAGGTTTTTTATAACAACACCTGGAAGCAATCCTCTACCAGGGAAGACACTACCATGGCTCTGACATCGACCTGCTCAAAAGAGACTTCCCTTAACACTAAGAAGACTTGACAACAACAACGACCTGCCCTTTAATTGTGAGGTGAAACGAGAGAATGCTCTGCACCATCCTGACTGCAATATAGGATATGCAGGATCTTTAATACAGAAACATGATACCAACAACAGAGACTTTGTGAAAAATAAAAGTGTATTGGCACTACAGACAATGATCTGGATGGACAAACTAGTTTGCCTGGAGCCTAGAGTTGGTTTTATGCCAGGAAACTTCAGGGGTAGGTAGGGTCTCCTGGTATTTAGGCCAAGGTTTTTATTCCATGTCCCTCATATTTTGGTGGACCTATGCAAACAATAATTGCCACTCTAACACAGTTTTTACTGTGCTCCTTTGACTCTAATCCTTAAGAAAAATAACCCACTTAAACTTTGAGGTTAACTTAAACTAATATGCATGTGCATGGAAATGTAAAAAAGTACTTTGCCTTCAATGTTTAAGGAGTTACATAAGTTTTATGGCTTTAGATTGCTTTGTGTGCTGCTAAGAAATATTGTGTACTACAATCATGAGGGATTACAAAATTGAGGGACAAAATAATTGTACATGGGTTCTGTTTTATTTTTCTTAATGTTCTTTGGCAGAAAGTTCAAAGTTAAGATATCAGCAATGGAGTGCCCGGAGAGATAGCACAGCGGCGTTTGCCTTGCAAGCAGCTGATCCAGGACCAAAGGTGGTTGGTTCGAATCCTGGTGTCCCATATGGTCCCCCGTGCCTGCCAGGAGATATTTCTGAGCAGACAGCCAGGAGTAACCCCTGAGCACCGCCGGGTGTGACCCAAAAACCAAAAAAAAAAAAAAAAAAAAAAAAAAAGATATCAGCAATGGGACTGCTGAGAATTCTGTTTATGTGATTGTCTGTTTATTGTGATTGTCCTTCCACGTAATTTTATCTTGTCCTCTTTCTTTGCATCTTTGTTCTCATAATTAAAAATAAAAATTAATAAAAAAAACCAAGCTCATATCTACTAGGGAAAAGAACCCATAATTTTTAAAAATAATTTTTATTGTGACCCACGTGAATTACAAGTCTTTCACAGTAATTTTTAAGGTATATAGTGACATTTGAATGGGAGGTATTCCCACCACCAGTGTTGTCCTTTCTCCAACCATGTTCCTAGCATTTCCCATCTTTTGCCATCTGAAATGCTAGTATAACTGGTCCCCTCTGTAAATAGCTTGTTGAAGATTGGGTACTGATTCTGTTGTTGACTTTGGATTTGGTGTTTAAGTTTGATCCTTTTTTATTTCTACTCAATGTTCTTATGACTGATTCTGGTACAGTTCATCCCCACCTCCCCAATTTCTGAGGCAGAACAACATGATTCAACCAAACGATAACCATGAAACAAAAAGAAAAAAAAAAGAAAGGAAAAAGGAAGGAGAGCTGATTTGGCAAGGTTTATTTTGTTATTGTTTTCCATAGGCACAGTAAATATTGGGGAAATTAGAAAGGGAATTCCCCTGGCCTATAAGATACAGGGTTTCTCTGCCCTTGAAGTATACTGTCATATATAATTAAAGTCTCTGTGCATGCTCCTTTTCACACTCCCAAGACATTTTTATGATACTAGGAAACTTTCCACTTAGTGGTGGCTGACAGAATCAGGCTTCTAACTAGAGATCTGGGTATATTCATAAGTTATAGAATGAAAAGGAGGATAGCATCTTTCTTTATGGTTCTAGCCATTCTGTTCCATTACTTTTGTTGTAATCAGTCTTCTGTAATTGGTGGTCTTGGTTTTTGCACAGATTCTAGGACAGCCTAGGATAAAGTCCTTCATTATGTTTCCAGAAGATCTGCTCTGTCGCAGTTGTCAAAGTCAGACCTCTGGAATTAAAGATCTTAGTTATTGTACAAATTTTAGGCTGAAGAGTAGGCTAGGGTCATTTTTTTGTACCAGGATAAGTTCTGCTACTCATGGTTGTCAAGGTCAGTCTTCTATAGTTAGCGATCTTGATTTTTGCACAGAACAAAGGATGACTTGTCTTCTGATTTCATCTTACCATTCATTAGGTGATTTGATAGTACAATCTGCTCTTAGATCTAATTGTTGCCATTTCCTTGTTGTTAGGATGTCATATCAATTACAATTGATTTTGTCGACCACAACTGAGCAGAATTTTTCCTGGCACAATAAAAACAACCTGGACTAGGCAAGAGAGGTGGTGCAAGTGATGGGGCATTTGCCTAGCACACTCTAACATCAGAAAGACCACGGTTTGATCCACCGGTGACCCATATAATCCTCCAAGCCAGGAACGATTTCTGAGTGCATAGCCATGAGTAACCTGAGCATCACTGAGTGCGGCCAAAAAAGAAAAAAGACTTTCCTTATTTTTTTATTAGTATCTTTATTTAAAAACCTTGATTACAGACATGATTGTGGTTGGGTTTCAGTCATGTACAGAACACCCCCCTTCACCAGTGAAATATTCCCATTACCACTGTCCCAAATCTCTCTCCTTCCCACCCCACCCCCACCTGTACTTTAGACAGGCTTTCCAGTTCCCTCATTCATTTACATGGTAATGATATTTCTCAGTGTAGTTATTTCTCTAACTGCACTCACCACTCTTTGTGGTGAGCTTCATGTAGTGGGCTGGACTTTCTAGCCCTCCTCTCTTTTGCCTCTGAAAATTATTGCAAGAATGTCTTTTATTTTTCTTAAAACCCATAGATGAATGAGACTATTCCGTGGCTATATTTCTCCCTCTGACTTATTTCATTCAGCATAATATATTCCATGTACATCATGTATAAGAAAATTTTATGACTTAATCTCTCCTGACTGCTGCATAATATTCCATTGTGTATATGTACCACAGTTTCTTTAGCCATTCATCTGTTGAAGGATATCTTGGTTGTTTCCAGAGTCTGGCTATTGTAAATAGCATTGCAATGAATATAGGTGTGAGGAAGGGATTTTTGTATTGGATTTTTGTGTTCCTAGAGTATATCCTTAGGAGTGGTATAGCTGGGTCAAATGGGAGCTCAAATTTCAGTTTTTGGAAGAATCTCCATATTGCTTTCCATAACAGTTGGACTAGACGACATTCCAACCAGCAGTGGATAAGAGTTCCTTTCTCTCCACATCCCTGCCAGCACTGCATGTTCTCATTCTTTGTGATGTGTACCAATATCTGTGGTGTGAGATGGTACCTCACAGTTGCTTTGATTTGCATCTACCTGATGATTAGTAATGTGGAGCATTTTTTCATGTGCCTTTTGGCCATTTGTATTTCTTCTTTGTTAAAGTGTCTGTTCATGGGGCCGGCGAGGTGGTGCTAGAGGTAAGGTGTCTGCCTTGCAAGCGCTAGCCAATGAAGGACTGCAGTTCTATCCCCCAATGTCCCATATGGTCCCCCCAAGTTAGGGGCAATTTCTGAGTGCTTAATTAGGAGTAGCATAAAATGGGTGTGGCCCGAAAAACAAAAACAAAAACAAAGTGTTCATTTCTTCTTCCAATTTTTTGATGGGATTAGGTGTTTTTTTCTTGTAAAGTTCTGTCAGTGTCTTGTATATTTTGGATATTAGCCCCTTATCTGATGGGTATTGGGTGAATAATTTCTCCTACTCAGTAGTTGGCTCTTGTATCCTGGGCTCTGTTTCCTTTGAGGTGTAGAAGCTTCTGAGCTTGATATATTCTCATCTGTTTATCTCTGCTTCCACTTGTTTGGAGAGTGCAGTTTCCCCCTTGAAGATGTCTTTACTCTCTATGTCATGGACTGTTTTACATATATGTTGTTCTATATACCTTATGGTTAAGGTCTGATATCAAGGTCCTTAATCCATTTGGAGTTTACCTTCATACATGATGATAGCTGAAGGTCTAAGTTCGCTTTTTTGCAAGTGGCTAGCCAATTGTGCCAACACCACTTGTTGAAGAGGCTTTCCTTGCTCTATTTAGAATTTCTTGCTCCTTTAATTGGACTAGATGGCATTCCCACCAGCAGTGGATAAGAGTTCCTTTCTCTACACATCCCTGCCAGCACTGCTTGTTCTCCTTTAATTTCTTGCTCTAAAAATTAGGTGATTGTATGTCTGGGGAAGATTTTCTGAATACTCAAGCCTATTCCACTGATCTGAGTGTCTGTCTTTATTTCAATACCATGCTGTTTTGATAACTATTGCTTTGTAATACAGTTTAAAGTTGGGGAAAGCAATGTCTCCTATAGCCCTTTCCCCAAGGATTGCTTTAGCTACTCAAGGGTGTTTATTGCTTCAAATGAATTTCAGAAGTGTTTGATCCACTTCTTTGAAGAATGCCTGGGGGCCCGGAGAGATAGCACAGCGGCGTTTGCCTTGCAAGCAGCCGATCCAGCACCAAAGGTGGTTGGTTCGAATCCCGGTGTCCCATATGGTCCCCCATGCCTGCCAGGAGCTATTTCTGAGCAGACAGCCAGGAGTAACCCCTGAGCACCACCGGGTGTGACCCAAAAACCAAAAAAATAAAAAAAAATAAAAAAAGAAGAATGCCATAGGTATCTTTAGAGGGATCTTTATGAAGAATGCCATGGGTATCTTTAGAGGGTTTGCATTAAATCTGTATAATGTTTTAGGGAGTATTGCCATTTTAATGATGTTAATCCTGCCAATCCATGAGCAGGGTATGTGTTTCCATTTCCGTGTATCCTCTCTTATTTCTTGTATAGGTCCTTCATGTCTTTGGTCAAGTTGATATTTGAGTTTGTGTGGCACTAATGTGAATGGTGTTTTTTTCTTAATGTCCATTTCTTCCCTATCATTATTGGTGTATAAAAGGACCATTGATTTTTGTGTGTTAACTTTGTAGCCTGCCACATTGCTATATGAATCTATTGTTTTCTAGAAGCTTTTTGGTAGAGACTGATGGGTTTTCTAAGTAGAGTATCATATCATCTGCAAACGGTGAGAGCTTGACTTCTTTCTTTCCTATCTGAATTCCTTTGATATGTTTTTCTTGCCTAATCATTATAACAAGTACTTACATTATTATATTAAAGAGGAGTTCTGAGAGCAGACAGCCTTGTATTGTACCAGAATTTAGAGGGACGATTTTTAGATTTTCTCCATTGAGGATAATAGTTGCCATTGGCTTGTGATAGATAGCTACATTGAGAAAGGTTCCTTTCATTCCCATCTTGCTGAGAGTTTTTTTTTTTTTTAAGAATGGGTGTTGGGGCCCGGAGAGTTAGCACAGCAGCATTTGCCTTGCAAGCAGCCGATCCAGGACCAAAAGTGGTTGGTTCGAATCCTGGTGTTCCATATGGTCCCCCATGCTTGCCCGGAGCTATTTCTGAGCAGACAGCCAGGAGTAACCCCTGAGCACCATCCAAATGGATGAAAGACCTCGATATCAGACCTGAAACCATAAGATATATAGAACAGGAGTCGACACTCCCAGAAAGGGAGGTGCCACTGAACTCTGCTGGATCTCAGATGCCAGCACCCCTATCTGCCTCTCTTTTTTATGCTGTGCTGCATTTTCGGCCTGATTTCATCCTGTGTGTGGCTCATCTGCGGACTGTCCCGCCTTCCCGTGAGCCTTCTGAGGAGGTGAGTTGACACACCCAGAAAGGGAGGAGCCAGAGGAGCATGGCCTTATTTCTTCTCTAAACTCCTATCTGATACGCTACATAGGTTGTTGGCACTTTTTGGGTTATCAGAGCTGCCATCTTTCTTCTTTCTGCATGTTATTGGCCTGCATTGTTTTCTCATTGTAACATTTGACATTTGTAGTTTGGTGTTTTATACATGTTGTACTTGGGTTAATTGAACAGCAGATGTGCATGACCACAAAGTGAAGAGGAGCTGCTGTACTCCTCAGGCTCTGTCCTTCATGGGCAGAGACAGCCTACCTCTGATGACAAGCCCTTAGGGAATGTTTTCTGCTCTTGTGACTTCTCTAGCTGTTTTGAGTGTGGTGCATAATGGCAGCTTCACACAGTAGAGCAACGGCAAAAATTCAAAGTGGTTCCCATGTGCCAAAGAACAGGGCAGGAATCCTTCATACTGTTTTTATAGGGGTTGGACCAGGCAGCATTCCTACCAGCAGTGAATGAGAGGCCCTTGCTTGCTGCATCACTGCCAACAGAGATTGTTCCCAGTATTTTTGTTATGTGCCATCCTCACTGGTGTAAGATGATATCTCATTGTGGCCTACATTTGGATTTCCAAGTAAGTTATGATGAGTATTTTTCTTGTTTGTGTTGGCTACCTGTTGTTCTTCCTCAGAGAATGTCTTTATCCTTCCATGTATATAATAGGTTTTTTTTTTTGTTTGTTTTTTGGGTCACACCCGGCGGTGCTCAGGGGTTACTCCTGGCTGTCTCTCAGAAATAGTTCCTGGCAGGCACGGGGGAACATATGGGACACCGGGATTCAAACCAACCACCTTAGGTCCTGGATCGGCTGCTTGCAAGGCGAGCACCACTGTGCTATCTCTCCGGGCCCTTATGATAGGTATTGTTGGGCATTTGAGTCTAGGTTAATAGTTTCTTTCATTCAGTAGTTTGAATATGTCATTCCACTCTTTTCTTGCCTTGATTGTTTTAAATGGAACGTCTGTTTTAATTTTTATGTTCTTTCTTTTATGCTTAAGTGTTTTCTTGTCTCTTACAGTTAAAGCATTAAACTCTGTTTTTTGTCATTTGGACAACTATATGTCTTGGTGTTGTTATGTTAGAGTCTATTTTTTATAAAAATGTTTATTTTGATCAAAGTGGATTACATATCTTTGATAGTAATATTTTAGGTACATATTAACCTTGAATCATGGGAATTCCCATCACCAAAGTTGTCCTCCCTCCACCCCCGTTTCCAGCTTGCAACCCCTATCATCACCCTTACCACCGGGGCTGCTAGTATAAGTGGTTCCCTCTGTGTTTAGATATCTACTTAGTGATCATACAACCGTTTGGTCTTGGTACCCTCCATTATTTCCTCCTCTATTTGAGAAGCTAAACTAGATGGCTCAAGTTATGTGGTTCTGTTTGAAGAAAAGCAATGAAATGAGGTAAAAATCAAATAAGCTGAAAATGGGCAAAGTCCTTCTAGAGGCACTCAACCTCAATTTGAGAGAAGAAAAGGGAAAAAGAAAGCGACACACCATAACAGTACAAAAGGAAATATCAAAAAAAAATCCAGTGAGCACTACAGCAATAAAGACAAGCACCACATAATAGCCATGATCCTGAAATAAAAACATAACAGAGTGCAAAAAGAAGATAAAATAGATAAATAAATAAAAAAGATAATTGTGTGCTATTTTTTTCCTGCATAGGCACAGTAAATATTAGGGACATTAGAAAGGAAATTTCCTTGGCCTAAGAGATACAGCGTTTCTCCACCCTTGAAGTATACTTTCATAAGAATAACTACAGTCTCTTTGCATGTTCATTTACTCTCCCCTAGGTGCTTTTGGGGTGAGTGGAAGACTTCTGTTCCATCATGGGTGATAAAATCAGACCTCTATATCTAGAGATCTTGGCATCTGCACAGGTCAAGGATGGAGCATGTGATGAAGTCTTTCTTTGCGGCCCTAGAAGTCCTGTTCCTTCACTGTCATTTTAATCTGTCTTCTGTAATTGGTGGTCTTGGTCATTGCGCTGCTTCTAGGATGGAGCCTGGGCTAGAGTCTTTATGTTTCCAGTAGATCTGTTCAGTTGCAATTGTCTTAGTCAGACCTCTGGAATTAGATATCTTGGTTGTTGTACATATCATAGGCCAAACCTAGATTAGGGCTTTTTAATTGGTTCCAGGATAAGTTCCGCCCAGTCATGGTTGTCACAATCAGTCATTCGTAGATAGCGATCTTGGCTTTTGCACAGATCAAAGGTTGACAAGTCTTCTGATTTTGTCTTATGTTAGATGGTGAAGTAGGACAACCTGCTCTTGGATAAAGTTTTTCCCATTTCCTCGTTGTCAGAATATCATATTAGAACTGGCACTTCTTGGTGTCAGAGCAGTATTAAGGATGTCCCGGAGGGGATTTGGTTCCTGGAGCTGTTGTGGAGAACTGTGTTGTTTCTATGCCTGAGATCCAGGGTTCAAGGTTGGATGGTTAGTGTCTAATCAGGGTCTATTTTGTTTGGCACTCCTTTTGGCACTTATATTTGTACAGAAACCTCTTTCCAGAGAATGGAAATGTTCTTTGATAGTATCTCCCTCAATACTTGTTCTTCCTTTTTTCTATTTTTCTCCCCTTCTAATTCCCACAATTCAGAGGTTATTACTTTCAGCTTTGTTCATTTAATACCTTAAAAATTATTTCCATTTTTTGTCTCTCATTTATTTGACTTAATCAATGCTGGCTTGTACTTTGTCCTCAAATTCTTCTATGCAATTCTCCATCTGTGTAATTCTTTGACTATAGTTTGCTAACATGTGTTTTGTTTCCTGTAGTTCCATTTGTATGGATTTTCTCTTCTTCTGAATGAGTTTTTCTTTCAATTGGTTGAATTGTTTATCTATAAATTGCTTACTTTCACAAGCTATTGACTCCTTGATTTCTGTTGCTAAAACATGAAGTATTGATTTTCTGTCTTTATCTATAAGACTTAGGCATTTCATTGAACTTTGAAATTTGCCAGGACTTCTCTCCATATCCCAAGTTGCAGGTGTCTTCCTAGGTTTCTCAATTATTTTTTGCATTTGGTGGCTTAGAATGCTGGAGTGTTTTGGTGTTTAAGAATGTAATTTATTGGGGCCGGGCAGTGGCGCTAAAGGTAAGGTGCCTGCCTTGCCTGTGCTAGCCTTGGACGGACCGCGGTTCGATCCCCTGGTGTCCCATATGGTCCCCCAAGCCAGGAGCAACTTCTGAGCACATAGCCAGGAGTAACCCCTGAGCATTACCGGGTGTGGCCCAAAATAAAAAAAAATAAAAATAAAAATAAAAAAAAGAATGTAATTTATTGAACTGATTGTATAAAATGTGGCTAGTGGTATACTTGCTTTAGAGTTTATTTTCCTAAACAAGTGAGGTTACCTAAATTGATAAAAAAATATTGCAAAACAATTCATTGATTTGTTCAACTAAATTTTGAGCTGTATATTTTCTATGAAAGGGAAGTTCTAGGTTCAATCTTCCAGGAAATTTATGACATATATTGAAATTTTCACACAATTTAGGAAAATGGATATTGAAAGGAGGACCCAGAGGGTCTCTCTCTCTGCAAGCCTTCAGTGCAGCATGGGAAAGCAGGTATTCAGGGATAGTGGTAGTATGTGGAAGAAGGCTAGGGGTAGATACTACAGGCAGGACAGACCATCTTTGATGGGAGGAACAAGAGGGACTCTATCTGTGCAAACACACAAAACTGAGATGTGGTGTAGAAAAGACATGGGGATCAGGGATGGCAGTGGGACATGGAAACACTCTTGAGCCTGTTATTTGAGATATCTTAACATCAAGTTGACATTACCTTCTCTTCATAGATTATTGCCTCCTATGCTCCTATGTAATCTTTCTCATTCTGTGGTTCCTTATTGTAGTCTACTGTCCAGAGATGACAGATTATCTCATTAAGATGTAAAGGAGATTGATTTACTTTTCTGCTCATTACAGTCCACTTGAGTTTTTTATTTCTATACTGCAAATACAATGAGAATTACCTAAAACATAGAGATAATAGTAAACGTAGTAGACTAGAAGTGATGAGACTACACAGTTATTATATTTGTTTTTATAAAACCTAAATTTATGTAATTTAATTTTTGAGTAAATATGCTTTACCATTGACATGTAGAAGTCAATAGATTGTTTCCAGAACTTTTGGAAACTTAATTGGTTTTTAGGAACTGGCAGGAGCAGGGACCATTGGCCAGTTTCATGACAATCCTTCGCATTGCAGCTCTCCCCTTCCAGGCAAATTTTTTCCCCAAGAGTGCAATATTTTTTCTGTTAACATTTAATTCATTTACTAAATTAAATGATGAACTCCCTTTTCTGCATTGTTGATGTTTTTGTAATTACTGGGGTCTCATATATATGCCTGGTTGTGATGATTACTGGGGATCAACAATGAGTTGCAATACTTGTATACTTAGCTGAGGTGTTCTCTGAGGTTTTCACACTTTTAATTTTGGTATTTGTACACACATACACACACCTACACTTTTTTTCTGGTAGAATTTAAAGCAAGAAGGCTAGATTCTTAATTTTGTTCACTTCATATTCCATGCTTAGAACCTGCTGTGTATATTTAGGTGATCATTATTGAAGGGTTAAAACAGTTTAGTAATGTTTAGCTAATGAGGACATTCACTTGAATGGAAAAGGAAATGTCTTGGAAGGAGTCAAAAATACACTTTTTAACCATTTTATACAATAGTTACATGTCTTTCACCTAATTCTTCCTTCTGAAGAAGGTAGTACTTATTACCACTTTACAGAGAAACAAATTGTGTATACAATTGCACACATAGTAGTGAAATAATGAGATAATTAATACCTCAATAATTTGGCTTCAGGAAAACATAACAATACAAATCTAAGTTTTTAATTGTAAAAAAATTTGAGGGGCTGGAGAGATAGCATGGAGGTAAGGCATTTGCCTTGCATGCAGAAGGTCAGTGGTTCGAATCCCGGCATCCCATATAGTCCCCCGAGCCTGCCAGGAGCAATTTCTGTGTGTAGAGCCAGGAGTAATTCGGAGCACTGCTGGGTGTGACCCCAAAAAACAAAAAAAATCTGAAATGCACCTATGTAAAGGTAGTGGGGTAAGTAACTAAATTTCAATCATTTAATATCAACATTTATTAAAAACTGACCATTATCTTTTTAAAATAATTTATTTTAAATTGATAAATTATTTAATTGAATATATACCATCACAGTTACTTATGATTGAATTTCAGTCATACAATGTGCAACATCTTTCACCACTTTCATACTTGATTTTTCACCATCAATGTCCCAGTTTCCCTCATGCCATCTGCAAGCTCTCTTTTTTGCCTGTCTTTGATGCAGACATTTTTCTTCTTTTTCCTTTTATCATTTTTTTTCATTTGGACACCGTGGTTTCCAATATTATTACTGAAGTGGGTATCATGCATATTACCTTAGCTCCTTCCAACACTCAGTTTCAGAGTGATCATTTTAAACTATCATTGTTATAGTGGTTAATTCTCTATCTTAACTGCACTGCTCTACTATTTGTGGCAAGCTTACTACCATAAGCTGGTTTTTCTGGCCCTCATCTCTATTGTCTCTGGACCTTAATACCATACTATCTTATTTTATATACCACAAAAAGGTATTATCATTTTATGTCTGTCCCTCTTTCCTTGACTCATTTCACTTAGAATAATACTTTCCATATTTCTTCAGGTGTAAGCCAATTTCATGACTTCATTTTTCCTAACAGCTCTGACCAACATCTTTTCTTTTGTACTTCCTCTCCCAATTGAGTTATGTAGAAGACCCAATTACTTTACTTATATTATAATTTTTAATCTTTAAAAATAAAAAGGCAACTTTTGGTTAACATTTTGATACTATCTTTTTTTTTCCTAGGGACTGTTGGTCAGTTTCTTACACTTGAAAAATTTAAATTTACTGTAATAAAAGAGCATTCATCACATAGTTTGTATAATTAATCATAATATATTTGTTTCCAGATAACAAAGCAAATTTATAAAAAGAATAGAAAGAGAATAAAAAGAAGAATAGGAATGAAAGGAAAAAAGTAGAGGGACAAGCAAATTTGTGAAAATTATTGTATCCACAATGATTCATTAAGTCATTATCAGAAGGTGTTTTTTAAGTTCTTTTTGCTATCTAACCATTATTTTACTTAATTTGTTTCTCAAATTTAAGTGACTTCATTGACTACCCATTGGCATCGAATCTGGTGTGTCCCTATGGAGATGATAGTATTAAACAAATGTATTTTTCTTGTAGGCCTCATGCTTCAGGAATTCAAACTGTCATTGCTGATACTGTGGCTTTTGTGGGTGTAGTTACAGTTGCCAGATCTGCCTAAAGTATGTGTCAGCAGTGGGGGAGGGTGCTCACACTCACTTTAAAAAAAATATTGGTGACATTAGCCAAAATCTGGAGTTTGATCTGTTGATATCTCAGAGAGTTGGCGAGAAATGGTGAAGCAGGGCTATAGAAAAGAGGTGATTATGGGTGATGAGTGCAGCAGGCATGTCTTCAATAGGGTGGGGGTGTTGGTCCACCCTCTCCTCCCAAGTTTTCCAGCTTTTTTTTAGTGTAAATAAATTAAAATATTTTATTGTTTCTATTTCCATGTCTGTGTATGTGTAGACACTTCTCAGTTGGCCCTTGCCCTGAATGTCTGATTCATCTACCATGACCCCTTATTCACTTCACACAAACCAAAAACTTTTTTTTTGGGGGGGTCAGATCTGGTGGAACTCAGGAGTTACTCCTGGCTCTGCGCTCAGAAGTCACTCCTGGCAGGCTCTGGGAACTATATGGGATTCCGGGATTTGAACCAGGATCTGTCCTGTGTTGACCTTGTGCAAGGTAAATGCCTTACCACTGTGCTATCACTTTGGCCTCCACACAAACATTTAAATGTGACAGTCATACAGTATGTTTGAGAAATTTGACGTGAATAATAGAGAGGCAGATCACAGCCTTCTCCAGAGTCATAGATTTAAATGCATTTAAGCTCCCTAAATAGTGTATCTATGATATTTTTACTACTTGGTTTATATCTCTTTCAATAACAGGGTGAATCAAATATGACAACTGTCTACTTAAACTTTTGAGAAAAGCTTCATCAAGAAAGATAGTTTAATTTTCTTGACTATAAATTAAGATAACACACTCTAAACACTTTGGGAACTTGTTTGGAAGTTTGAGCATTACAATACATCTATTTGTATACCCAAAATATGAAATGTTTCTTTTCAAAAGACAAGGAGCAAGAGGGAGGAAGGAGACACTCATCTAGCCAGTCCCTAGTGATATAGCAGCCAGATCACCCTCAAGGCCTAAAAAAGACTTTGGTTAAAATATAAACATTCTTAAAAGGTAGATTTTCAACTCACGTGTCATTACTCACAGTGTGTCATTGACAGAATTAAAGGTTAGCATTAAAGCCCACTTTGATGGAGTGCATGACCTACTTTTCCCAGCAATCTGGTTTTCCAAATAACGTCATGCCTCAGAAGTAAGCCAGAGTTTTATAGTTTGCAGTCACATGTATGAGCCTTTGAAAGGCTGTAAAATTTTAAAAGAAGACAAAGTAATGTTTTTATATTGCTATAAAGTGGAAATGTTGCACAATTATAAGTGTTCACAAGAATCATTTATAATTTATTCTGTTTTTTTTTTTTTGTTTGTTTGTTTGAATTTTGGGACACATCCTGTGATACTTTGCGGTTATTCTTGGCTTTGCACCCAGGAATTACTCCTGACACTGCTCAGGTGACCACATGTAATATCATAGATTGGACCTAAATCAGCTACATGTGAAGAAAATGCCTTATATAATGTACTATTTCTCCAGCCCATCATTTATAACACTTGTAGACAGATATGCATAGTGGGATGGAAAAGATGAGTTGACGAAATTCCTGTGAATAGCCAAATGCTGTCAACCATAAATAGTATGTAATATGTTAACCTCTTTGGTTTTTGGGTCACACTCAGCAGTGCTCAGGGATTACTGCTGACTCTGCACCCAATTATCACTCCTGGTAATTCTGGGAACCATATAGGGTATAGGAGATTGTACCTGGGTTGACCATGTGCAAAGCAAATACCCTACCTACTCTATCACCTCTCTTTTCCTCATTTAGCATATTTGAAACTTGGTGTTTCAGGATCTCTCAGTGGTTAGAGCACCCAACCTATAAAGCAATAATGTGGTAAAACTGTGGCTTCAATCCCTGGTTCCACCCACAGACCAGAGTGTGATTCCAATATCTCTGCTGCTTAGTGTCTTCAGTGACATAACCAAGTGTGTGAAAATAGTTATCAAGTATGTATGGCCTCTATTTATTCTGGAAGCAATAATTTAAAAAGGGAAAAAAAGAAAATGAAACAAAAAACTATTTGCAAACATAGTCATCATGACTGCATTTAACCAGCTTCACTATTCTTGAAAGAGATATAAACCAAGCTGTGAAAAATTATGGATACACTGGTCAGGCAGCTGAAAATGGCAATATTGGGAAGAGAGAGCAAGAAAAGTCCCCATCCTGTCAAAGACACACCAGCTTTACTCACAATTCACAAAAGCTGCTTTGACAATGGCCCAGATTCACCACTTAACCCCAGAGTTCTGCAGAGATGCCAAATTGACCAAAACTCCAGATATACTAGTTTTGGGGCTCAATTCTCAGAACTTTTAAAGAATGAGCATGGGCACTCTCCCATTTCCTATTCATATTTCTAGAAGTTATAGTAGCCAAAGCCACACTCTACAAAAGCTGCAATATCAGCCACAGAAATTGAAATTTTTGGACAATGCAGTTGCCTATGTGGCCACACAACTCCAAATTTTCTAATACTGTCATTCTTGTAGGAACACACTAATTCAAATATCAACATAAATACAAAGTTGTTATATTACACTTTGTTTTATCCAAAACAAAGTCCTTCCTGGCTTCCTGCTTCCCTTTTACCTAGACCCCCATTTACATGTAAAAGGCCTCCTAGACTGAAGTAGTTTGAGATAGGCCTTTTATCTGTCACTTTTTATCATTCCCCTGCTCAGTTGTGGACTGAACTTGAGTAAAGAGAAGTCCATTTAGTGGGCTGGAAACATGAGGTTGAGAGCCTCCAATCCAATGATTTTCACACTTATGTTTGGCAAGATTTACGTCATGAAGCACTCCTGCTCTAGAACTGTAGTCCAGGGAATAGATTGTGGCCAGTTTCCTTACACAAAACTATTTAATTTTTTTTTTGGTTGTTGTTGTTGTTGTTGTTGCTTAATAATATCTTTCTTTAAGCACCATGATTACAAACATATTTGTAGTTGGATTTCAGTTATAAGAAAGAATACACCCTTCACCAGAGCAACATTCCCACCACCAATGCTCCTATCTCTTTCTTCCCTGGTTCCCTGCCTGTATTCAAGAAAGGCATTATATTTTTCTCATTCACTACCATTGTCATGATAATTGTAAGTGTAGTTATTTCTCTTAGTGAACTCATCACTCTTTGTGGTAAGCTTCATATTGTGGGCTGGTCCTTCCAGCTTTCATCTCTGCATTCTCTGTATATTATTACAATAATGTCTTTTATTTTTATTAAATCCCATAGATGAGTGAGACTATTTTGTGTTTATTTTTCTCCTTCTGACATTTCACTCAGCATAATAGATTCCATGTGAATCCATGTATAAGAAAATTTCATGACTTAATTTTTCCTGATGACTGCATAGTATTCCATTGTGTATATGTAACACAATTTCTTTAGCCACTCATCTTTTGTTAGGCATCTGGGTTATTTTCAAATTTTTAGCTATTGTAAGTAGCACTACAATAAATATAGATGTGCAGAGGGCATTTTTGTATTGTGTTTTTGTGTTCCTAGGATATCTCACTAGGAGAAAAAACACTTAATGTTCAGAAACAAAACAACTAACAGAAGATCAACTTACAATGTATCACTTATCAAACATTCGGACAATGACTTCATGAGCTTATTGGAAATACATTAATTTTCAAATATTCACAAATTTTCTTATTGTTGTACTTAAATATAATTTTATCTCCACCTACCTATAAACAATCAATATAAATTATATCATTTCATGCCTGCCAAAATTTAACTTGGTAATGGATAGGAATATGGGGAGAAAGTTGGAATTTTTTTTTTTTTTTTTTGGGCCACACCCGTTTGACGCTCAGGGGTTACTCCTGGCTATGTGCTCAGAAATCGCCCCTGGCTTGGGGGGACCATATGGGACGCCGGGGGATCGAACCGCGGTCCGTTCCTTGGCTAGCGCTTGTAAGGCAGACACCTTACCTCTAGCGCCACCTTCCCGGCCCGAAAGTTGGAATTTTGTTGTTGCTTTTATTTTTTTGGTCACAACTGGCAGCACTCAGAGTTTGCTACTGGCTCTGCACTCAGAAATCACTCCTGGCAGGCACAGGGAACCATATGGGATGCCAGGATTCAAACCTGGATTGGCTGCATGCAAGGCAAACACCCTACCTCTGTGCTATCTCTCCATCCCAGATGAAGATAATTAGACATTGGTGGTCATATTGGTCCTGAAACAAAAGTATTAGAATAGTATGTCACATATAGCTTTTAAATAAAGTAATTTATAAAAACAAAACAAAGCAAAACACTATTAATACCAACACTAGACAATTTTGCATTGTTTATTGTTTGTGTTGCTGAATAACAAAACCCAGGGTCTCATAAATAAAAATAAGGATTCTGACACTGAGTCACAACCCTGAATCTAAACAAAGTGATTTGGCCTTTTCGGTGTTGGAATTATTTTGACCTTTCTATTACATCTTTTGGATCCAAACAAAACATTTTTGGGGGTTTGGGCCACATCTAGCTGTGCTGAGAGGTTACTTCTGGCTCTGCACTCAGAAATCTCTCCTGGCAGGCTCAGGAGACCATATGAGATGCTGAGGATTGAACCCAGATCTGTTCCTGTGCGAGGCAAATGCATTACCACTGTGCTATCCTGGATATAAATGAAATTCTATGTGTGCCAACAATGTGTACCTACCCTTTGAGATATTTTCCTGGTTCTAACATAGTTCTCAATATGTATTTGGAACTGTTATAAAAGTCTAAGGTATATTAAAATATTTAGTTTCAAAATAACTTTATGAGATAAATGCAATTATTATCTCTACTTGAAAGCTTGTTGGAGTAACTGGTTTTCATTCTGTTCAGAATGATTCTTTTTTGCTGGTGATTGTCACTCATGGACTGAAAGTACCTCTACATTTGTCCCTTACCCCTACTTGTTCTCTACCCAAGGAGGTGGTCTTTTTTTCCCAATAAAAACTACTAGTCTCAAGGAGAATCTTCTTGTGGTTTCAGTATCCACAATTAGTCTATTTGCCTGTGGTACCTTTTCCTAGTGAGGGGAAATATTTTTATATATCTTTATTTAAACAAAGTGATTACAAATCTGACCATAATTTGGGATCAGTCACAAAAAGATCACCCCTTTTCACCAGTGCATTGAGGGGAAATTTTGTGGTAAAATTTTCCAGAACCTGTTTTATTCTCTTCAATCTTTCATGAATTATTTTGTATGGTGGTGTTTGTTTTCAGACCCATGCTCCACAATCCTTGTGATTGGAGCATGAAAGACCACTTCACCTTGTGAACAAGGGCATCATATACAACTGGTGAGAGGTTGTCTGGAGGTTTTTTTATGGTTACTCAATTGGATAATTCCACCTTGGATAAAGATGTTAGTTTATATTTGGTTCAAAATTATGACAGTAGATTGGCTTTGTGTTGAAAGACCCTAGCCTTTCTTCATGTATATTGTTACCTTCTTTATTCTGATAATCAATATTAAATATACCAAAATGGTAATTTACAAATTGGTCACTCTAGTATTTTTCTAATTGGCATTGTAATTTATATGTACTCTGCAAGGTGCAATGCATGGGCCAAGCTTTTTGAAACGCCTCCAACTTTTTCCAAAATGCCTCCAACATCGGAAACAAAAGCACTTTCTCTGTTGCAAAACTGTCATGTACTCAAGCTAAAAGCTTCGAGGCTGGTAACTAGCTACCTTCCACTGACGCTAGGCAAGAAGAATTGTCAGCCACTGAGATTAGTATACCAGATAAAAAAATGCCAAAATAAAAAAAAGGGCCAGAAATAGTCTAAAGTCAGTTTGCAAAACTACCTCCTCCATTGAAAGTCTGTAGAGAGTGTGGAATGAGTATAGACCCAGAACTAGTTCCTTCCCATGAAGGAAACAACCATACTCCAATCTATATGAGTTTAACTATGGAATCTTCTGTCAATTTAAGAAGGCTTGGAGTATCGTCAACCTCCATTTTGTGTTGAATTCCTTACTACCTGGAGTGAAAGTGGATGGTGGACCCCTCAGAACTTTAATACTGTTGCTAAGATCTGCCTGAGTCCTACCCAAGTGATGAAGTGGGATACGTGGTTTCTGACAGAGCTAAAACTAAGCTTAATAACCTAGGCCATTCTGGAAAAACGGTTGTAGAAATTTTTTGCGACCCTGACAAGCAGGCAAATATGCCCCATGTTGGTTTGGAATTGGTCGGAGAGATTGCATTGCATGCTTGGGAGAAGGTTGATGCAGATGCAGAATTTAGGACAATTTTACAAAAATCTTTCAGGCTTCTTCTAAGCCATAAGTAGAATTTCTGGGTAAACTGACAGATGCTATCTGGAGGGTGGTTAAAAACAAGGAAATACAACAGCTCCAGAAAAAATGTTAGCTATTAAAAATGCCAATGAAGACCATCAGGCTATTTTATGTTCCATTTGAAAAAGAAGATGTCATAGGTTTTCTACAGACTTGTAGAAATATCAGGTCATACAGTTTCAGAGCTCCTATAACATCTAGGGAGACAATTTTAGTGACTTATTCCATACAGATGCAAATTCTGAAGAACAAGAATGGACCCAATTATGCTTTTAGAGGACATGGTGGGCCTCATCCAAGGAGACCACCTGGACTTTGCATCTCATTGGGACAGTGATTGTTTCTCATCTTCTTGTCATGTATTGAGTAACTGAAAAAAGGTCCAAACTCAGCCCCACAAGTTCAGATCAGATGCTTTAACTGTGGCAAAGTGGAACATTTACACAGAGATTGCAGGAATCATCCTTGACCTGTCCTTGAGGTTAATACCTAATCATTCTGTCTCAGAAAACTGAGTCAGGGGCCAGTCCCATGTTTTGCAAACTAGAAAACCTTTTTTTTTTATCAACAATTTAGCTTCCTACCTCAGACCAAGAAAGCTGAAACTCATTAAAGACTGCTACTCAAGAAAGTTGTGTAAGAAAGTAGATATTCCCTGCCCTGAAAAAAAACTACAATATTACCAGCCCAGTGACATTACAACTTAAGATCTGTCAGAAAAGGGACAATTCCTTCATGTGGTCTTGATAATGGGGAGAAGCAGTCTGACTAGTAAAGGCATTTCGGTTCATTTGGAAGTTATCAATTCTAACCATTTTGGGGAATAATAGTTCTTATTTCCATTCACAGAGTTTGGGCTTTTAAGAAAGGCAAATCATATCTCAAAATGCAACATTTATTACATTATGCCTAGCCACTCTTTTCACCCCAAGATTGGAAGTTTTTATGTACAAATACCTTTGTTAACCTTTTAATAGCCTTTACTGCTAAACTTAAAGAAGAACATGAAGTATTAGCCCTTGAAATTTATGAAAAGAAATTTGAAGACATATTTGACACAGGAAATGAAGTATTTGTGATTGGTTCAAAACACTGGCTTTGTAATTGGGCCTTTCAAGATATACATTATGTCTTGAAAGGAATAGACAGTGTTTTATTTTTAGCAACTCCCTTAAAGACCTCAATGCTTTAAAATTGTGTAGCCAAGAGAACCAACAAGCTTCTTTTCTCTGCCATAAATGGCTTTAATTTCCTTAAACCTTCAGAGGTGTGACTTGCACAGAAAATGGAGTGTAGAATACCACATCTTTTCCCCAAACCCTTCAAAACCTCCAGCTCAGACATTTCAACTTCTTGCCAACCCCCAACCCCAAAACCCCAGCCTACCAGATCAGAGGTTGCCTTTTTTTTTTAACTTGGGCCCACAAGATTAAATGCCTGGTACCCATTCCAATGTAAAATAGAAATCAAATATCCCAATTTGAATTTCCCAGTGACCCATGAACAATACAAAGTTAGAGGTGCTAAAATCTCAGTTGAAGAGCAGCTAAAATTGAGACACATTGGTATTCATTTTCTAACTGGAATTCTCCGGTTTTGTCATCCAAAGAAAGTCAGGTTGCTGGAGACTTTTATGAGCGCTCAGTGGGGAAAACTACAGAATAGCCTCTCTTTACTAGTAGAAATTTCCACAAAACTGGTCTTTTATAGAAATTGACTTTTTAAAAAATTTTTTTCCATTTACCCAAAGGACAAAAATATTTTGAATTTTCAGTTTCTTTTTTCAACAGCAGGGATCTCATGCAGTGGTTACAGTGGTGTTTTGCTTCAGGGATTGAGATTCATTTTGAAATATACTTCAGTGCATCACCATTAGATTTCTATTTATCAGAGAATTCTAAGGACTCTTAATGATCTAAGAAAAATCTTGGGTGAAAAAAATTAAAACAGTCCCTTGATTAGGATTCCAAACTCTGAACTTAGCAACCCATTCAGGACACTGGAAGGAAATTCAGACTTAAATAGACCCAGGTATTAAATTAAAAATCCCAAAAGTAATTTAATTTATTCATAAAACAGCTCTTAAAGTCCTATATTTTCAGGCTAATGTTTGGATATAGTGTGACTATTAATTTTAGTGACATCGCTATCTCTAACAGGAGCTATTGCTTAGTTGTCTGGGTCTTTAAAATGGGGTTATTTACACAACAAGCAACCTCGCACACTTGTGCCCTACTTCAAGTTGATTACTGCCCTTATCATCAATGCAAAATTCAGACAGTTTTTTTCTTAGGTTTTGATACTGAAATCATAGTTAGTCCTGCCAATTCCATAGAATGCTATTATCTCTCAGTGAGCCCCTTTAAAAAACCTTATCAAAATTTGCAGGTAAAAAAAAATTGCAGGTGATATGTAGACTTATCCCGCTGGAAAGACCTGTAATATTTTTTTCAGAAAAACACATTTTGAAATTTTTTCTTTTTTGCTTACTTTTTTTTTGGGTCACACCCTGTAGCACTCAGGGGTTACTTCTAGCTCTATGCTCAGAAATCGCCCCTGGCAGGCTCAGGGGACTGTATGGGATGCTGGGATTTGAACCATCATTCTTCTGCATGCAAGGCATACACTTTACCTCCATGCTATCTCTCCAGCTCCTAAAATCTTTTCAATAATTCATTCTTCTTCTGTACCTGATGTCCCCATGTCTTATATTGACTGATTATTATCAGGAAAAGGTGGTATCACTGGCCCTTAACTGATCATATAGTGTATACACATTACAGGTGGAACTTGCTACATTAATTAACCTACTCTCAAATGTTTCAGGCTTATGTAACTTAGTAATTAATTCAGCATATGAATTCCTAGGAGTGAGACTGCCCCTTTAAATTCTCATTATTAGGTCTATCATGATATGCTTCAGCAATTACAAGTTATTTGTGTGTGTGTGTCTTTTACATATTATTTATTTATTTATTTTCGTTTTTTGGGCCACACCCGGTGATGCTCAAGAGTTCCTCCTGGCTATGTACTCAGAAATAGCTACTGGCTTGGGGAACCATATGGGATGCTGGGGATCGAACACAGGTCCATCTTGGGTAGCTGCTTACAAGGCAAATGCCCTACCGCTGTGCTATCTCAGTCCCATATTTTACATTTTATTTTATTGAAACAATTGGGATCTACAAAATCTTCATAGTTAAATTTCAGATATGCTTAACGACCAAGTTCTGTTTAGTCATTAAGCAAATTGGTCGTTAAGTGAGGAACTGCATGTACTGTATACAGTAGTACAGTATATGCATAGTACTTGACAATACAGTATTCTGAATAAGTAAAATAACCAGAAAGATCAAACTGAAAATTTCCACTTGTTTTAATTTGCATATGTTGTGTAATTTACACATAGTACTGCAATGTATTACAGAACATAAAGTTAGTAAAGTAGGCACAATAAAGCACCAAAGTCCAAAGTACTTTACTGTACAGTGTACAAGATGAAAAAGGATATTTAAAATAAAGTAAAATAATGGTGAAGAGATGGTCGTAAGTGCAAGTGGTCACTAAACAGGTAGGTCATTATGCGAGGAGTATCTATACAATGAGTAAGGGCTCTTCCCACCACCAATGTCAGCCTCCTTCCACCAATGGACCCAGATTGCATCATATATCACCACACTTTGGCCCCTGTCCTGCCAGTATAATAGGCCCCTTTAAATATAGATTGTTGGGCCCGGAGAGCTAGCACAGCAGTGTTTGCCTTGCAAGCAGACGATCCAGGACCAAAGGTGGTTGGTTCAAATCCCAGTGTCCCATATGGTCCCCCGTGCCTTCCAGGAGCTATTTCTGAGCAGACAGCCAGGAGTAACCCCTGAGCACCACTGGGTGTGGCCCAAAAACAAAAACAAAAACAAAAAAAACCAAAAATGTATAGGTTGTTAAAATTTAGGTCCCTTGATTCTACTATCATTTAATTTGGCTTCAATATTTAGTTCTGTTCTTATTTCACCTGCTATTGCATCTGAGATCACTTGGGCCTTTCTTATTAGTTTTATAGAAAAATATATGTGGTAAAATAAAGTAATCCATGCACCAAAGTTCTAATAAAAAGGCAGGAATTATTTTTGCATAGGCACCTGAAAGTGGAAAACCTTTGGCCTAAAAATATGGAGACCTTACCCATGAGGCATCTTGACATAAGATCAACTATATAGGCTATAGGCATGTTAAGTTGTTTAACCTCAAAGTCTTTCTGTATGGTTCCCACAAGAAATACACCTGAATAGTCAGAACAAACAGACTCAAAATAAAAGGCTGAAGGAAAAATATCCAAGCAAACAACACCCTTAAAAAAGCAGGTGTGGCCATATTAATATCAAATGACATCAACTTTAGACTCAGAAAAGTTGTAAGGGACAAAGATGGACATTTTGTACTAATCAAAGGATATGTGCAACATGAAGAAATAACATTCAAAACATATATGCACCCAATGAGAAACCAGCAAAATATCTAATACAATTATTGACAAATTTGAAAGAGGACATCAATAATAACAGAATAATTGTGGGAGACCTCAACACGACCCTGTCAACAATTGATAGGTCAACCAGACTAAAATCCAACAAAAATATTCTAGCCCTGAAAAGATAAATAAAAGAAAGAGGCCTAGTGTATGTGTGTGTGTGTGTGTGTATATATATATATATATATATATATATATATATATATATATATATATATGACACTGCATCTACAGAAACCTGGATAAACATTCTTCTTCAATGTACATAGGTCATTCTCCAGGATAGACGACATGCTGGCACATAAAACATACCTCCATAAAATCAAGAGGATAGAAAATTTGAAGGCTACCTTTGCTGACCACAAGGCTCTAAAATTAGATGTGAACTCTACAGAGACACAGAAAAAGAACATTAACAACTGGAAATTAATAAGCCTGCTACTGAACAATCAATGGATCCGAGATAAAATCAAAGAGAAAATCAAAACTTTCCTAGAAACAAATGACAATGAAGACACAAACTATCAGAACCTATGGAAGACAGCAAAAGTGGTCCAGAGAGGAACATTTATAACTTTACAATCACACATCAGAAAGGAAGAATAGCATATATCTATATCTATCTATCTATCTATCTATCTATCTATCTATCTATCTATCTATCTATCTATCTATCTATCTATCTATCTATCTATGTATATATATATCCTAATGATGCAGCTCATAAAATTAGAAAATGGTCAACAAAAGAAAGCAAAAATTGGGAGACAGAAGGAAATGACAAAGCTTAGAGCAGAAATCAATGAAGTGGAAACTCAAAAAAAAAACATTCAAAAGATCAACGAAATCAGAAGTTGGTTTTTTGAAAAAAATAAACAAGATTGATAGACCATTGTCAAAATTCACAAAGAGAGAAACTTGATAATTTGTATTAGAAGTGAAAAGGGGGAGATCACTACAGATATTGCAGAGATTCAAAGGGTAATCAGAGAATACTTTGAGAAACTCTATGCCACCAAATATGAGAACCTGGAATAAATGGATACAGTTTTGGACTCTTATAACTTTCCACGATTGAATAAAAAGGATGTAGCATATCTAAACACCCTCATCACTATTGAGGAAATTAAAACAGTAATCAAATATCTGCCAAAAAGAAAAGCCCAGGCCTAGATGGATTCACTAATTAATTCTTTCAAATGTTTCAAGCGAAAATACTACCAATCCTGTCCAGGCTCTTTCATAAAATTGAAAAAATGGAAACACTTCCAATCAGCTTTTATGAAGCCAACATCACCTTGATACCAAAACCAGACAGACATGCTGCAAAAAAAAAAATTACAGATAAATATCCCTGATAAACACAAATGCAAAGTTCCTAAATAAAATTCTGGCAAATAGGAACCAATGCCTCATCAAGAAGATCATTAATTACAATCAATTAGGTTTCATCCCAAGAATGCAGGATGCTTTAACATTCGTAAATCTATCAACATAATACACAACATCAACAACAAGAAAAATAAAATAACATGATAATATCAATAGATGCAGAGAAAGCATTTGATAAGGTCCAACACACATTCTTTTTTTGTGTGAAGATGTTATCAAAGTATACTTTATTATTTATTTTTTAATAATATAATTTTTATTTTAATCGTAGTGGTTTACATATTGTTGACAATAATATTATAGGTACATAGTTACATAAAATCAGGGGGGTTCCCATCACTGATTTGTCCTCCCTACTCCCCCGTGTTCATCCTACCTCCTATATCCTCCTCCCTCACTCCTGGGGCTGCGAGAATATGTGGTCCCCTCTGTACCTAGCTTACTACTTATTAGTCTTGGTCTTGGTGCCTCCCTTATTTCCCCCTCTAACTGTGAGGAGGGACTACATAGTTCAAGTTATGAGGTTTTATTTGAAGAAGAGAAAAGTAATAAACTGGGGGTAAAAGTCTAATATGCCGAAAATGGGCGAAATCTTTCTAGAGGCTCTCATCGTCGGTTTGAGAGATGAAGGAGAAAAAGAAGGTAAAACACCCCAACAGTACAAAAAGAAGTGTCAAATATCCAGTGAGCACTCCAGTGTTAATGATAGGCACCACAAAAAAGCCATGGTCTTGAGTTAAAAAACATGGCAGAGCACCTAAAGAAAGAAAAGAAAAGAAGAAGAAGAAAAAAAAACAATATAAATATAAATGGGGACAACAACTTCAATAACCACACCAAAACAAAGAAATCGAAAAAACAATTTGAATAAATTGTTGAATTTGAATAAATTTGTTGAATTTGAATATTTGAATATTTGAATTTGAAATTTGTTGAATTTGTTGAATTTGAATAAATTTGAATAAATTTGTTGAAAAAAAAACCAATATAAATATAAATGGGGACAACAACTTCAATAACCACACCAAAACAAAGAAATCGACCCCCTCTCAAACATCACTAACCTAGTTTACTCTTTTTAACTTCAGTAGCGTACAATCGTAATCACAGTCCAAAGCTGTGCATTGTGTGTGACAACCCCAAACTGTTTCAAGATACATAAAATGGACACGTATTTCTTTAGAATATTTTGTGTTTTTTCTCTGACAGCTATAATTCTTACTAAATGTTGTCTTATACAGTGATGATTCTAACCACTTTTTATCTTCTCTTTTTGAGCTGTTTAACAAGGAATTTTGGTGGAAGAGTCCCCCAGTTTAATGCTTATGATTGAACCATGTCATGGGAATCATTGTAATTGTTCTTATGGCCCCCATATGCGCCAATAACACCATGTGGCATTGCTTCTTATTTGCATAGGCACATTAAAATGGGAAAATAGTATAAATACAAATAAGATCCTATCTAATAGAGATTGGAACACACAAATCTTGTAGTGCAAAGAGACCTTACACCCTGAACATTGACATAACGACCTGGCACAGACCTCAGAAGAAAGGGCATATTCCATTCTCCCCTGAACCAGGAAAGCCATCCACGAAACATCCAGGCTGGTCTATAACATCACCTGGAAGCAATCCTCTACCATGGAAGACCTACACTGCTCAGACTTCGACCTGCTCAAAAGAGACTTCCCTTAACACTGAGAAGACTTAACAACAACAACGACCTGCTTACAGGACAGGGCTCCCTGCATTGCCCTTTGATTGTGAGATGAAAGGAGAGGATGCTCCACATCCTGACTTCAATGTAAGATATGCAAATTCCAGGATCTTTAATACAGAAACATGATACCAACAACAGAGACTGTGTGAAAAATAAAAGTGTGTTGGCACTACGGACAATGTATTGGATTGGACGATCTAGCTTGCCTGGAGCCTAGACTTGGTCTTGTGCCAGGAAACTTCAGGGGTCTGGTCTCTTTGTACTTAGGCCAAGGTTATTTCTTTCCATGTCCCTCATATTTTGGTGGGCCTATGCAAACAACCATTGCCACTCTAACACCATTCTTACTGTGCTCCTTTGACTCTAATCCTTAAAAAGAACTCACTTAAAATTTGAGGTTAACTTAAGTTAATATGCATGTATATGGAAATGTAAGAAAATACTATGCCTGTAATGTTTAAGGAGTTACGTAAGTTTTATGGCTTTAGATTGCCTTGTGTACTGTTAAGAAATATTATAATGTGTTACAATCTGGGGACTTGAGGGACAAAGTAATTGTACATGGATTCTGTCTTATTTATCTTAATGTTCTTTGGCTGAAATTTCAAAGTTAAGATATCAGCAAGGGGACTTCTGAGAATTATGTTATGGGTGATTGTCCTTCCACTGTAACTTTACCTTGTCCTCTTTCTTTGCACCTTGTTCTCATAATTAAAAAAAAAAAATCCTTCCCTATGGGGCCAAAGCAGTAGCGCAAAGACTGACCTCGGTTCAATCCCCCTGCGTCCCATATGGTCCCTTCAAGCCAGGAGGGATTTCTGAGCTCAGAGCCAGAAGTAACCCCTGAGATTCACCAGGTGTGGCCCAAAAACAAAACAAATAAAAAATAATGTTCCCCTCTATTGTGGAGAAGGACAGAAGAGTGGGTGTTAGGGAATATGAAATACGCAGAGCCTTAAATTACAGAATTTTGTACTTAGGGAAGAGGTACATGGGAAAATCATAGTCCATATTCTGGGTGGGCATGGCATTCCCTATAGTTTATCAATACAAAGTAAAAGGAGAAAGGCAATTTAGAAGCAGAAAAGAGCATTCCTTGGAGAATTGCCACTTCTCAATGTCATCACAAATGGTTTTGGGGGGCTTTGATTCTTGGTGGTACTTATTTCTTCCAGAGTGGTGCCAAGGTAACAAGTCTGTATTATGTCAGGGAAGAGAACATGGTAGTTATGAGGTCAGGATTCTTTGAGGTCTTTTCATTGCTGAATTACCAAGTACCATTGAAAACTGTTTAAGAAGATGAAAACCACAGGAAACTGTGAAAAAGCTGTCACTTGATCCATTTGAAATCTGTTTACAACTTTTCTAAGGGAAAGAGTTTCAAGAGAGGAGAATGTGAATTGCATTTCTAAAACTTAATACCATATTTCTTTTTTCCTTGAATATTGCAAATTTAATGTAAGAATTTGAACATTGATTACTTTCATTTAAATGTTAAAACATTGTATAAATACTGTTTTTGACTGAACAGGTCTAGGTTTACTTAAAACTTTCCTGTCATTTTTCCTTAAAATTAATTGCTACTTAAAACATTGGTCCAGTTAGATTTGATGCCAAATCACTTGATTTTTTTATATTATCTGATGAGTATAAGTCATTAGGTTTGTTGCCAGTTTAGAACCTATTAGAAATATTTTTTTGAAAACTTACTTTTTTTTTTTTTTTTTTTTTTGGTTTTTGGGTCATACCCAGCGGTGCTCAGGGATTATTCCTGGCTCCAGGCTCAGAAATTGCTCCTGGCAGGCACGGGGGACCATATGGGACGCCGGGATTCGAACTGATGACCTTCTGCATGAAAGGCAAATGCCTTACCTCCATGCTATCTCTCCAGCCCCTTGAAAACTTACTTTATAATTTATGTAATGAAAAGAAATAGTAAAATATATGGGAAAGCTATAAATATCAATATCACACTATTTAGAACATGGGTATTATAAAAATAAAATCATAAGTCATTGGTCAATGAGTTTGTCTTAATAAAATGCAATACATAAAAAAAATCGACAAAAAGTAGACAGGTAAATAAAAATAAAAATAATAATAATAAATAAAGAAAAAAATAATATATACAAGATAAAATATGTTTTGTGCTTTTTGCCTTTTTTTCCCCTCCTGCACTGGCACAGTAAATATTGGGGTCATTCAAAAAGGAATTCACTTGGCCTAAGTGCTATGGGGTTTCTCCACCCTTGGGGTATATTGTCACGGGATTAATTATAGACTTCGTTCAGGTTCATTTACTCTACCAGTGGTGCTTTCGTGGTGTTTGGAAAACTTCTGCTCCATCTTGCTTGATGAGATAAGACCTCTGTATCTAGAGATCTCAGTATCTGTACAGGTCCAGGAGTGGGACTTATGTTGAAGTCTTTCTTTGTGGTTCTAGAAGTTCTGTTCCCTCAGTGTCATTTTAATCCTTCTTCTGTGGTTGGTGGTCTTGGTCTTTGCACTGATCCTAGGATGGAACCTAGGATAGCGTCTTTCATTGTGTTTCCAGAAGCCCCATTCCATTGCGATTGTCTCTTCCAGAGCCTTGGAACTGGGGATCATGGTTGTTGTGTGGATAGTAGTTCAAACCCTAGACTAGGGCTTTTTTATTGGCCTCAAGATATATTCAGTCCAGTCATGGTTCTAGCAGCCAGTCATCTGTAAATCACGATCTTGGCTTTTGGACCGACCAAAGGGTGACAAGTCTCCTGATTTTGTCTTATCGTTAGCTGGTGAGGTAGGATACCCTGTCCATAGGTCAAGTTGTTCCCATTTTCTTTGTTGTCAGGATATCATATTAGAGCTGGCACTTGTTGGTGGCCCAGCGGTATTAAGGATGTCCTGGATGGGATTTGTTTCCTGTAGCTGTTGTGAAGAACTGTGATGATTCTATGTCTGGGATCCAGGGTTCAAGGCTGGACTGATGGTGTCTAATCACCTGAGTTTAAGTTGGATCCGTGTGACATATTTTCAAGTTGGGAGATATACATGTATTGTAAACAAGTATGAGTTCTTATCTCTAGTAAATAAGAGCTCCTTTTTATATGTAAGAGTTCCCCTGTTTTTAGTGTGCCTTTGCAGGGAGAAATGGTGCTACTTTATATTGTCGGCCAACACCCATTCTTGATAGAAAAAAAACAACAACTCTCAGAAACATGGGAATGAAAGGAACCTTTCCCAAGCTAGTCAAGGCCATCTACCACAAGCCAATGGCAAATATTATCCTCAATGTTGAAAAACTAAAAGCTTTCCCTCTAAATTCTGGCACAAGACAAGGTTCCCCTCTCGCACCACTCCTCTTCAACATAGTACTGGAAGTACTTACAATAACTATTAGGCAAGAAAGAGATATCAGATAGGAAAGGAAGAAGTCAATCTCTCACTGTTTGCAGTTGACATGATACTCTATATATCAAACCCTAAAGACTCTATAAAAAAGCTTAGAGACAATAGATGCATGTAGCAATTTAGCAGGCTATAAATTAACACATAAAAATTAACGGCCTTTTTATACACCAGTAATAGTAGGGAAGAAATGGGCATTAAGAAAACAAGGGTTGGCGAGGTTGCACCAGAGGTAAGGTGTCTGCCTTGCAAGCGCTAGCCAAGGAAGGACCGCGGTTTGATCCCCCAGCATCCCATATAGTCCCTCAAAGCCAGGGGCAATTTCTGAGTGCTTAACCAGGAGTAACCCCTGAGTATCAAACGGGTGTGGCCCGAAAAAACAAAAACAAAAAAAAAAAGAAAAAGAAAAAAATCCCATTCATATTAATGTCACACAAACTCAAATACCTTGGAGTCAATTTGACTAAAGATGTGAAGGACCTATACAAAAAGAAACCTATAAAACCCAGCTACAAGAAATAGAGAAGGCATGTGGAAATGGAAATCCATACTCTTCTCTTGGATTGGCAGGATTAACATCATTAAAATGACAATACTCCCCAAAGCACTGTACAGATTTAATGTAATCCCTTTAAAGTTATCCATGACATTTTTCAAAGAAGTGGATCAAACACTTCTGAAATTAATTTGGAAAAATAAACACCCACAAATAGCTAAAGCAATACTTGGGAAAAGGAATATGGGAGGTATTACTTTCCTCAACTTTAAAGTGTATTACAAAGCAATATTTATTAAAACAGCATGGTACTGGAAGAAAGACAGACCCTCAGATCAGTGGAATAGGCTTGAGTACTCGGAAAATGTTCCCTAGACAAACCATCACCTAATTTTTTTCTTTTCTTTTTTTTAATATTATTTTATTTAAACATCTTGATTACAAATATGATTGTGATTAGGTTTCAGTCATGTAAAGAACACCCCTCTTTGCCAGTGCAACATTCCCACCACCAATGTCCCAAATCTCCCTCTATCCCACCCGACCCCCACCTGTACTCCAGACAGGCTTTCCAGTTCCCTAATTCATTCACATGTTTTTGGTAGTTCTCTGTGTAGTTATTTCTATAACTGCACTCACCACTCTTTGTGGTGAGCTTCATGAAGTGAGCTGGAAGTTCTAGCCCTCCTCTCATTGTCTCAAAGGATTGTTGCAAAGGTGACTTTTATTTTTCTTAAAACCCATAGAAGAGTGAAACTATTCTGTGTGTCTCTGTCTCCCTCTGACTTATATCACTCAGCATAATAGATTCCATGTACATTCATGTATAGGAAAGTTTCATATCTTCATTTCTCCTGATGACTGCATAATATTTCATTGTGTATATGTACCACAGTTTCTTTAGCCATTCATCTTATGAAGGGCATCTTGGTTGTTTCCAGAGCCTGGCTATTGTGAATAGTGCTGCAATAAATATAGGTGTGAGGAAAGGGTTTTTGTTTTGTATTCTTGTGTTCTTGGGGTATATCCCTAGGAGTGGAATAGCTGGGTCAAATGGGAGCTCAGATTTTGGAGGAATCTTCATATCGCTTTCCATAAAGGTTGAACTAGACGGCATTCCCACCAGCAGTGGATAAGAGTTCCTTTCTCTCCACATTCCCGCCAGCACTGATTGTTCTCATTCTTTGTGATGCGTGCCAATTGCTGTGGTGTGAGGTGGTATCTCATCGTTGTTTTGATTTGCATCTCCCTGATGATTAGTGACGAGGATCTTTTTTTCATGTGCCTTTTTGTGGCATTTGTATTTCTTTTTTTTTTTTTTTTATCAAAGTGTTCATTTATTCTCCCCATTTTTTGATGGGATTAGATGTTTTTTTCTTCTAAAGTTCTGTCAGTGCCCTGTATATTTTAAATATTAGCCCCTTATCTGATGGGTGCTTGTGCATAGTTTCTCCCACTTGGTGGGTGACTCTCCTATTCTGGGCACTATTTCTTTTGAGGTGCAGAAGCTTTTCAGTTTAATGCATTCCCATCTGTTGATCTCTGCTTCCACTTGTTTGGAAAGTGCAGTTTTCTCCTTAAAGATGCCTTTAGTCTCAATGTCATGGAGTGTTTTACTGATGTGTTGTTCTATATACCTTATGGTATCAGGCCTGATATCAAGGTCTTTAATCCATTTGGATTATACCTTCGTACTTTATGTTAACTTGAGGTCTATGTTCGCTTTTTTGCAAGTGGCTAACCAGTTCTGCCAGCACTGCTTGTTGAAGAGGTTTTCCCTGCTCCACTTAGGATTTCTTGCTCCTTTGTCAAAAATTAGGTAATTGTCTGTCTAGGGGACAATGCCTGAGAACTCAAGCCTATTCCACTAATCTGAGGGTCTGTCTTTATTTCAATACCATGCTGTTTTGATAACTATTGTTTTGTAGTGCAGTTTAAAGTTGGGGAAAGTAATGCCTATCATTTTTTTTCCCCTAGGAGTGCTTTAGCTATTCGAGGATGTTTATTGTTCCAGATGAACTTCATAAGTGTTTGATCCACTTTGAAGAATGTCATGGGTATTTTTAAGGGGATAGCATTAAATCTCTAAAATGCTTTGGGAAGTATTGTCATTTTAATGATGTTAATCCTGCCAATCCATGAGCAGGGTATGTGTTTCCATTTCCGTGTGTCCTCTTTTATTTCTTGGAGCAGGACTTTATAGTTTTCTTTGTATAGGTCCTTCACATCTTTGGACAAGTTGACTCCAAGATATTTGAGTTTGTGTGGCACTATTGTGAATGGGATTGCCTTCTTGACTTCCTTCTCTTCCTTATTATTATTGGTGTATAAAAAGGCCATTGATTTCTGTGTGTTAATTTTGTAGCCTGCCACCTTGCTATATGAGTCTATTGTTTCTAGAAGCTTTTTGGTAGAGTCTTTAGGGTTTTCTAAGTAGAGTATCATGTCATCTGCAAACAATGAGAGCTTGACTTCTTCCTTTACTACCTGAATTTCCTTGATATCTTTTTCTTGCCTAATCACTATAGGAAGAACTTCCAGTACTATGTTGAAGAGGAGTGGTGAGAGTGCACAGCTGTGTCTTGTACCAGAATTTAGAGGAAAGGCTTTTAGTTTTTCTCCATTGAGGATAATATTTGCCATTGGCTTGTGGTAGATGGCTTTAACTAGATTAAGAAAGGTTCCTTCCATTCCCATCTTGCTGAGAGTTTTGATCAAGAATGGGTGTTGGACCTTATCAAATGCTTTCTCTGCGTCTATTGATATGATCATGTGAGTCTTATTTTTCTTTTTGTTGCTATTGTGTATGATGTTGATAAATTTACGGATGTTAAACCATCCTTGAATTTCTGGGATGAAACCTACTTGGTCATAGTGTATTTCTTGATGATGTATTGGATCCTATTTGCCAGGATTTTGTTGAAAATCTTTGAATCAGCATTTATCAGGGATATTGGTCTGTAATTTTCTTTTTTGGTAGCATCTCCGTCTGGTTTTGGTATCAAGGTGATGTTGGCTTCATAAAAGTTGTTTGGGAGTGTTCCTGTTTTCTCAATTTCATGGAAGAGCCTGGCTAGGATTGGTTGTAGCTCCTCTTGAAATATTTGAAAAAATTCATTAGGAAATCCATCTGGGACTGGGCTTTTCTTTTTGCAGAAGTTTGATTAAAGTTTTAATTTCCTCAGTAGTGAAGGGGTGTTTAGATATGCTACATCTTCCTTGACTAAATGTGGAAGGTTATAAGTGTCCAAGAATTTTTCCATTTTTCTAGGTTCTCATGTTTAGTAGCATAGTTTCTCAAAGTAGTCTCTTATTACCCTTTGGATCTCTGCAATATCTGTCGTGATCTCCCCATTTTCATTTCTTTTTTTCATTAAATATATCTTTTATTTAAGTAATGTGATAATATTTGGGTTACAGTCATAACCAAAACACCCCCCTTCACCAGTGCAACATTACCCCATCCCCCCTTCCCATCTCCTGCCTGTATTCAACACAGGCATTCTACTACAGTAATTTGTTTTTATGTTCAGTAAGTTGTATATTTTTCCTTAAAGGATTGCCAATGTTTGCATACGTCCAGAAAAATGGAGAAAATGGAAAAAAAAATCCTTGACCTGCTTACACAAAGTCCTCACCCCAGAAGTTTATTGGCATAAGACAGCCTCTGGGTTCCAGGCATAACAGTCTATCCATCCCTCTTTTTTTCTGGTATGTTAGGGTCGCTGGTAGGACAGCAGGCAACATTTTTATTTCTAATATGGGTTATCATGTTTCTCTCTCTCTCTTTCTTTGTGGGATTTGCCAATGGTCTATCAATCTTGTTTATTCTTTCAAAGAACCAGCTTCTGCTTTCGTTGATCTTTCGGATTGTTTTTTGGTTTTCCACTTCATTGAGTTCTGCTTTCAGCTTTGTTATTTCCTTCTGTCTTCATATTTTTGGTTTCTTTTGTTGGTCATTTTCTAATTTTTTGAACTGCGTCATTAAGTTATTCAGGTATGGCCCGGAGAGATAGCACAGTGGCGTTTGCCTTGCAAGCAGCAGATCCAGGACCAAAAGTGATTGGTTCAAATCCCGGTGTCCCACATGGTCCCCTGTGCCTGCCAGGAGCTATTTCTGAGCAGACAGCCAGGAGTAACCCCTGAGCACCGCCAGGTGTGACCCAAAAATCAAAAACCAAAAAAAAAAAAGTTATTCAGGTATGCCCCTTCTTCCTTCCTGATGTGTGCTTTTAGAGGTATATATTTTCCTCTCAGGACCACTTTTGCTGTGTTCCATAGATACTGGCAGTTTGTGTCTTCATTATGATTTGTTTCCAGGAAAGTTTTGATTTCTTTTTTGATTTCATTTCAGACCCACTGGTTGTTCAGTAGCAGGGTGTCTAATTTCCAATTGTTAAAGTTTTTCTTCTGTGTGCCTTTGAAGTTCACATATAATTTCAGAGCCTTGTGGTCAGCAAAGATATTCTGCAAGATTTTTATCCTCTTGATCTTATGGAGGTATGTTTTATGTGTCAGCATGTAGTCTATCCTGGAGAATGACCCATGTACATTGGAGAAGAATGTGTACCCAGGTTTTTTGGGATGAATTGTCCTATATATATCTATTAGTCATCTTTCTTCCATTACTCTTTTCAGGGCTAGTATGTTTTTGTTGAGTTTTAGTCTGGTTGACCTATGAAGTGTTGATAGGGCAATGTTGAGGTCTCCCACAATTATTGTGTTATTATTCATGTCTTTTTTCAGACTTGTCAGTACTTGTATTAGATAATTTGCTGGTCTCTCATTGGGTGCATATATGTTTAATAATCTGATTTCTTCCTGTTGCACATATCCCTTGATTAGTACATAGTGTCCATCTTTGTCCCTTACAACTTTTCTGAGTATAAAGTTGGTGTCATCAGATATTAATATGGCCACCCCAGATTTTTTTGAGGGTGTTGTTTGCTTGGATGATTTTCCTCCAACCTTTGATTTTGAGCCTATGTTTGCTCTGACTATTCAGGTGTGTTTCTTGTAGTCAGCAGAAGGTTGGATTCATCTTTTTGACCCATTTTGCCACTCTGTGTCTTTTTTTAATAATTAAATATAATTTTTATTTTAATCATAGTGGCTTAAATATCATTGACAATATTATTTTAGGTACATATTAACATAACATCAGGGGAATTCCCATCACCAAATTGTCCTCCCTCCACCTCTGTTCCCGTCCTTCTTCCCATAACCTCTTTCCCCCGGGGCTGCTAGAATAAGTGGTCTCCTTTGTGCCTAGCTTATTACTTAGTGGTCTCACACCTATTTGGTCTTGGTACCTTCCTTATTTCCCTGCCCCAATTGGGAGGCGGGACTAGATAGTTCAAGTTATGCTGTTTTGTTTGAAGAAGAGAAAAGTAATAACCTGGAGAAAAAAAGGAAAAAAGAATCAGATACTCCAAAAATGGGTGGAGTCCTTCTAGAGGCTTTCATCCTTGGTTTGAGAGACAAAGGGAAAAAAGAAGGTGAAACACCACAACAGTAAATAAAGAACTGTCAAATAAAATATCCATTGAGCATTCCAAAAAAAAAAAAAAAAAAACAACAACAAAGAAAATAAAACAAATGGGTAAGCACCATATAAAAGCCATGATATTGAGATTAAAAAATGTGGCAGAGCACATAAGAAAAGAAGAAAATAAATAAATAAATATAAATGTAGACATCCACTTCAATAGCCCAACCACAACAATGCAGTCAACAAAAAAATAGATAAGTAAATAATAATAAAAAATTGTTTTGTGCTTTTTTTTCTCTCCTGCAGATGCACAGTAAATATTGGGGTCATTTGAAAAGGAATTTCCTTTGCCTAAGAGATACAGGATTTCTCCACCCTTGAAGTATATTGTCATGGGATTAACTATAGACTCCTTTCAGGTTCATTTACTCTCCCCTTGGTGCTTTTGTGGTATATGGAAGACTTCTGCTTTATCCTGGGTGATAACATCAGACCTCTGTATTTAGAGATCTCGGTACCTGTATGAGTCAAGGAGTTGAACTTATGATTATGTCTTTCTTTGTGGGTCTAGAAGTTCTGTTACCTCAGTGTCATTTTAATCCATCTTCTGTGGTTGGTGGTCCTGGTCTTTGCACTAAACCAAGGATGGGCCTGACCTTCTTGCGATTGGCAAAAGATTTGGGGTAGGGAGAACTTGGGAAGAGTTCATGTATTGGTGGACACTTGTAGAGCTAAGTCCGGTTTCAAGTAACAGTCCAAGTTAGGAAGGGTTGGTAAGGAGGACCACGCAATGAGTCATCAGGGGGAAAATCACTGTTAGTTTAATTGCTTTTTTACAATTTAATGTGGGGAATCTGGATGGGATTGTGGGGTGAAGGTATAGTCAAATTTTCAAAGGGGCGAAAGGGGCAAGTATATGAAAGGGGAAAGAAAGAAAAGAGAAAATAAATTATAAAGAAAAGGAGAGAAAAAGAAAAATAAAGAAAAACAGAAAAAAACAGTAGTGAGAAGAGTAGAGAAAAGAACGAGTAAATGCTAGTTTCTTTGAGTGTGTTCGATGAGTAGGGCTTGTAGTATAAGTCTATAGGTCACAGTTGCTGCTTCAGTTGTTTGGGTGGTCACGCGCTTCAAGTCCTAAGTGAAGGTATTACCTAGGGATAAAGAGAATGTTAAAGAGTTTTATCGGGACATACTCATAGTGCAAGCTGGGTATGGTATCTCGTGTGATTGAGCTCCGAGATGCAATCTTAATTTATCCACACTTTGTATCCAAGAACATCTGTGGACAGAAAAGCTGAGAGGTTATTTTAAGTATAGAAAGATTAAGGCATTAAAACATATTTTTTTGGCATGCTTCCATTGGAGTCAGTGGTTTCCCATGGTATCCTTTGCCTGTAATCCTGTATATGATCCCTAAAGGCTTATTATGGGCCTTTGTAGTAGAAGGCTGATTACTTACCTGGTCTTTTTATGCTGCTGTTTCTGCTGTTGCTGGTTTTTTGTGTGTGTGTGTGGGGGGGGGGTATAGTTGTAGTCAAGGGTTTGTGTTGTTCCTCTTTTATGTCTTTTGGGCACTGCTCTCCGGTATATGTTGACTGTTACAGTGTTTGGGTTTTCTACCCTGTTAAACCCTGTTATTTGATTGTTAAGTATTAGTTGTATATAAAGTGTATGTTCCAGAATAGTGCTATAATTCTGTGTTTATCTTTCATCTTCTGGCTTACTTCATTTAACATAATATGTTGTAGGTCCATCCACGTTGCTGCAAAGTCTGTGATTGTATCATTTCTGACTGCTATGTAATATTCCATTGTGTATAGATACCACATCTTAATGATCCATTCATCTGTTGTTGGACATCGAGGTTGGTTCCAAGACGTGGCTATTATACTGAGTGCTGCGATAAATAGTGGGGTGCACACATACTTTGGAATGAATGTCCTTCCAACTTGGGGGTAGATACCTAGGAGAGCAATTGCTGGGTCAAATGGTAGCTCAATTCTGAGTTCTTTGAGCACTCTCCAGACTGTTCTCCATAGGTGTTGGACTAGGGGGCATTCCCACCACCAGTGGATGAGAGTTCCTTTCATGCTGCATCCCCGCCAACATAGATTGTTCTTATTATTTTTTATGTGAGCCATCCTCACTGCTGTCTTGATTTGGATCTCCCTGATGATGAGTGAAGGTGAGCATGTTTTCATGTGTTTGTTGGCTATCCTTCTGTCTTCCTCAGAGAAGTGTCTATTCATTCATCTCCCCATTTTTATGGCTTTATTCGGTTTTGGGGGGCTCAGCTTTCTGAGTGCTTTGTTCTAGATATCAGCCCTTTATCTGATATGTCGAGTGAAAATATTTTTTCCCATTCTGTTAAATGTCTTTTTGTGTTAAGCAAGGTTTCTTTCACCATGCAGAAGCTTTTTAGTTTGATGTAGTCCCATTTGTTTATGTTTGATGCTAAAGTTCTTGCCATTGGTGCTCCACCCTCGAAGACCTTTTTGATATGTAGGTCTTCGAGTGTTCTACCTATTTTCTTCTCTATAAACTTTATAGATTCAGGTCTAATTTCGAGATCTTTGATCCATTTTGAGTTGATTTTTGTATAAGGAGTGAGGTATGGGTCAATTTTGAATTTCTTGCATGTGATTTTCCAGTTGTACCAACACCATTTGTTGAAAAGACTTTCTTTGTCCCATTTCAAGTTCTTGGCTCTTTTGTCAAATATCAGTTGACTGTATATCTGGGGGCTTATGTCTGGAAATTCTGTTCTAACCCACTGGTCTGAGGCTCTGTCCTTGTGCTAGTAGCATGCTGTTTTGATCACTATGGCTTTATAGTATAGCTTCAGGTTAGGTAAGGAGATGCCACCCAGCTTCCTGTTTTTAGTATGTGTTTGGCTATCCTGGGTTTTTTGTGGTTCCAGATAAATTTTACGATTGATTGTTCTGTCTTTAAAGAATGATGTCTGAATTTGGATGGGGATTGTGTTAAATCTATATAGGATTTTGTGTAGGATGTTCATTTTGACTATTTTGATTCTACCTACCCATGAGCATGGGATGTTCTTCCATTTCCTTAGATCCTCTTCAATTTCTTTCTGAAGTGTTTTGAAGTTTGCCAGGTATAAGTCCATCATGTCCCTGGTAAGGTTGATTCCTAGTTTCTTGATGTTTTTAGATACTATTTTTAAATGGGTTGTATTCTTAATCTTTCTCCTAGTTTGTTATTTGTATAGAGAAATGATACTGTGTTTTGTGTATTGACTTTGTAACCAGCCACTTTGCTGTATTGGTTTATTCTTTCTACGAGTTTTACTGTGGACTCTTTAGGGTTTTCCATGTACATCATCATGTCATCTGCAAAAAGAGATAGTTTTAATTCCTCTTTCCCTATTTGAATTCCTTTTATTCCCTTCTCTTGTATGATTGCTATTGCTAGGACTTCTAAGACTATGTTGAATAAGAGTGGAGAGAATGGACATCCTTGCTTAGTTCCTGACCTTAGTGGGAATGCTTTCAGTTTTTTACCATTAAGGATAATGTTGGCTGTGGGTTTTTCATAGATAGCTGTAACTATCTTGAGAAAGGTTTCTTCCAGACCTATTTTGCTTAGTGTTTTCAACATGAATGGGTGTTGAATTTTGTCAAATGCATTCTCTGCATCGATTGATATGATCATGTGTTTTTTGTCTTTTTTATTATTGATGTGGTGTATGATGTTAATTGTTTTGCATATGTTGAACCAGCCTTGCATCCCTGGGATGAAACCCACTTGGTCATGGTGTATAATCTTTTTGATTTAGTGCTGGATTCAGTTCGCTAATGTTTTGTTGAGTATTTTTGCGTCAATGTTCATTAGTGAGATTGGTCTGTAGTTTTCTTTCTTGGTTTCTTGCCCTCTTTGGGAATAAGAGTGATATTGGCCTCATAAAAGGAATTGAGGAGGATTCCTATCTTTTCAATAGTTTGGAAGAGCTTGTGGATCAATGGACGTAATTCTTCTTGGAATGTTTGATAGAGTTCACCTGTAAAACCATCTGGGCCTGTACTTTTGTTCTTGGGGAGTTTCTTAATTACTGTTTCAATTTCCTCCGACGTGATTGGCCTGTTTAGGCTTTCTAAGTCCTCCTTTTCTAGTCTTGGAAGCTGGTATTTTCCAAGAATTTATCACTTTTTTCTGGGTTCTCTAGCCTAACTGTGTATAGTTGTTCATAATATGTCCTCATGATGTGTTGGATTTCTTGGGGTTCTGTTGTAATCTCTCCCCTTTCATTTGTGATCCTGCTTATTTGGGTGTTTTCCCTCTTTTTTTGGTGAGTCTTGCCAGTGGTTTGTCTATCTTGTTTATTCTTTCAAAAAACCAACTCCTGGTCTCATTGATTTTCTGTATTGTTTTCTTAGTTTCTATGTTGTTTATTTCTGCTCTGGTTTTTATTATTTCGTGTCTTCTGGTTGTGTTTGGGTTTCTTTGTTGCTGTTGTTCCAGCTCCTTAAGATGGTCCTTTAAGCTGCTAATTTTGTTGTTTTTCTCTTTCCTGACATTGGATTGTACTGCTATGAGTTTCCCCCTGATTAATACTTTTGCTGTGTTCCACAAGTTTTGACAAGTTGTTTCTTTGTTGTCGTTTGTCTCAAGGAATTTTTTTATTTCTTCCTTGAGTATCTCTTTGATACAGCTGTTTTTGAGCAGCATGTTGTTTAATCTCCAGGTGTTGGATTTTCTCCATTGTTTCTTTTTACAGTCAATTTTGACTTCTTTTGCACAGTGATTTGACAGGGTGCTTCTAATGATCCTTACCTTTGTGATTTTATGCAGGTTAGATTTGTATCCTAAGGCATGGTCTATTCTGGAGAAGGTTCCATGTGGACTTTAGAAGATTGTGTATTCTGCTTTCTGGGGGTGGAGAGCCCTGTATAAGTCTATGAGCCCTAGTTCTTCTAATTTTTCATTTAGGGTTCTTATTTTTTTTGTTAGTTTTCTGTCTGGTGGATCTGTCCAGTGGTGATAGGGGAGTAGTAAGGTCTCCCACTACTATCCCATTTCCCTTCATGTGTTTCTCCAGTTTTGCAAGCAGTTGCCATACATATTTTGCTGGCTCTGCATTAGGTTTGTAGATGTTAACCAGCATTAGCACTTCTTGGTCTAGTGTTCCCCTGATCAGTAAGTAGTGACCCTCTTTGTCTCTGATCATTTTTTGAGATTGAATGCAATTTGTTCTGATATAAGAATGGCCATCCCTGCTTTTTTTTTATTTCCATTGGCCTGGATAATTGATTTCCATCCTTTTGTTCTAAGCGTGTGCCTATCTTGTACTTGTAGCTGTATTTCTTGTAGGCAGAAAAAAAAATCTGGTTTATGTTTTCTAATCCAGTTCTCTATTATGTGTCTTTTTATGGGAGAGTTTAGCCATTAATATTTAATGAGATTATTGACAGAGAGGGCTGTTGTGCAGTTGTGTTGTTTAGGGTGGTTGTTACAATCGGGGGTTTGGATTGTATAATTCATCTCTGAGTAGGTCATTTAGGGTCGGTTTTGTTTGCGCAAATAGTGCAAGTTCATTTTTGTTTGAGAATGATTTTAGTCTTCCCTCCCATATGAATGAGAGTTTCGCTGGATAGTGGACTCTAGGTTGAAAATTTCTTTCATTCAGTTGTTTAAATGTCATTCCACTGTCTTCTTGCTTGAAGTATCTTATATGGGAGATCTGGTTTGATTCTAATGTTTCTTCCTTTGTATGTGAGGGTTTTTTTCTCCCTTATTGCTTTAAGTAGGTCGCCTTTCTCTTTATTTCTTACCATTTGAATTATGTGTCTTGGAGTTGGTTTTTTAGGGTCTATTTTGTTGGGGACTTTTTTAACCTCTTGGATTTGCTCAGATGTGTCTTTCCAGAGGGTGAGAAAATTTTCCACTATTATCTCCCTGACTAATTGTTCTTCCCCTTTCCCTGTTTCCTCCCTTCTGGTATACCTACAATTCTTAGATTGTTTCTTTTGTCTTTGTTCATTAAATACTGGATTTTTACTTCCAGTGCTTTTCCTTCTATTGCTTTGTTGGCTTCTTTGTTGTTTTTTGATTGCAGTTTATCTTTGAGTTGTTCTATGTGATTCTTGAGCTGTGCAATTCTGCTCTTCTGGCTTTCTATGGTTTTACATATTTCATTTAATTCTGTTTATGAAATTTTTCATATTTTGTAGGAATTCTTGTTTAAATTGGTTCATTTGTTCATCTATTGATTTATTGTAGTCTCTGGCCAGTGTGCTTTCATTTCTTATAGCATGGCTTGGAATTCTATTCTCATGGCTGCTTTTAGGTCTTCCTCTCTTGTGTCTGCACATTTTGGTGGACTTGGGAACTTTTTCTGATTTCTCTCCATCTCCCCTTTTGTTAATATTTTCCTTGGTTTACCCATCTTTCTTTGCATTTATTGGCTTGGCTTGGAGTGTAGTGCCTTCAGATTTCAGTCTGCTTTTGCCACCTGTGGTGTGGGGCTGGGTCTCTTCTCGGGTGTGGCTCTACATGAGTATGTTGGGTTATGTATGTATGTTTTGGACCTTCCCTCATCCTCAGTCCAACCTGAACAATCACCACTCCCTTCAAGCCAGACAGTGCAGGTTCACTCTCTGGCCTGTCCCTGTTCCCTTGAATGGCTGCTTTTCACCCGCCCTAGTCGGTGACCTCCTGCATGCACTCTGGCCTGTTCCGGGAGTTCAAGATTCCCTAGAATGACCGCTTTCCACCCACCCTAGTCAGCAACCTCCTGCACCCACTCTGGCCTGTCCCTGGAACTCAAAGTTCCCTAGAATGGCTGCTCTCCGCCCGCCCTAGTCGGCAACCTCCTGCATTCTCTCTGGCCTGTTCTGGGTGTGCCAGGTTCCCTTGAATGGCTGCTTTCCACTCGCTCCAGTTGGCGACCTCCTGCACCCACTCTGGCCTGTTCCCGGAGCTCAAGGTTCCCTAGAATGGCCGCTCTCCACCCGCCCTAGTCGGCAACCTCCTGCATTCACTCTGGCCTGTTCCGGGAGCTCAAAGTTCCTTTGAATGGCCGCTTTCCACTCGCTCCAGTTGGTGACCTCCTGTACTCACTCTGGTCTGTTCCAGGAGGTCAAGGTTCCCTAGAATGGCCGCTTTCCACCCACTCTAGTCAGCGACCTCCTGCACTCACTCTGGCCTGTTCTGGGAGTGCCAGGTTCTCTTGAATGGCTGCTTTCCACTTGCTCCAGTCGGTGACCTCCTGTACTCACTCTAGTCTGTTCCAGGAGGTCAAAGTCCCCTAGAATGGCTGCTTTCCACCTGCCCTTGTCAGCGACCTCCTGCACTCACTCTGGCCTGTTCCAGGAGCTCAAGGTTCCCTAGCCACTCTGTGTCTTTTAATTGGTGAATTTAGTCCATTGACATTGAGGGAGATGATTGTCATAGTATTTAATGTCATCTTTGTAGATAAGTTTGCTGAGTTTGTTGGTCTCTTAGAGTAGACCCGTCAGTTTTTCCTTTAAGGCTGGTTTATCATCTGTGAAGTTTCTGAGCTGTTGTTTATCCATGAAGCTATGTGTTCTTCTTTCAAACCTTAACATGAGTCAGGCTGGGTGCAGTATTCTCGGTGAGGCATTATTTCATTTCAGTCTTGTCACAATATCCCACCACTGTCTTCTGGCCTTGAGAGTTTGTTGTGACATGTCTGCTGTAAGTCTTAGGGATGCTCCGTTGAATGTAATTTTCCTTTTTGATCTTGCTGCTTTCAGTATTCTATCTCTATCTGTGGGATTTGTCATTGTAACGAGGATGTGTCTTGGGGTGTTTTTCTTTGGGTCTCTTTTAGCTGGTACTCTTCGGGCATGCAGGATTTAATTGCATGTAGTCTTTAACTCTGGGAGTATCTCTTTGATGATGTCTTTGACAGTTGATTCTTCCTGGAGATCTTCTACCTGGGTCTCTGGGACTCCAATGATTCTTATGTTGTTTCTGTTGAGTTTATCAAAGACTTCTATTTTCATCTGTTCACATTCCTTGAGTACTTTTTCCATTGCCTGTTCGTTTATCTTAAGGTTCTTTTTCCAATTTAATCTGTTGTGTTAAGTTTTTCTGCATCACATTTTAGAGTACTCTGATTCTCTCCTAAGCTGCTGATACCCTGCCAGCGAGGCCATTCATTGAGGTTTTCAGTTGAGCTACCATTTTTTTTAGATCTGTTATTTCAGTTTGGAGTTTTCTAATTTCTGTCTTTGTGTTCTGTTCAGATCGATCTATCCTTTCTTTGAGTTCTTCAAACATCTTCCATTTTGCTATTTTAAGTTCCTTATCCAAGAGGTTAATCAGGTGGTTGGAATTTATTAGGTCATCTGAGCTTTCATCTTCATTTTCTGTGCATGGTGTTTGCCTTCGAGGTTTCCCCATTGTCACTCTTGAAGTGTGGTTTTTCCTACGTGTTGTGGTGGGATTCATTGGTTAGAAAGAGTGCACAGCCATGAAGCTAAGTGAAGCCGCTTTTTCTGCTGCCTCTAGTTGACCGTTTTTTGGGGGTGCGCTCTGTAGGCCTCTGAGGAGACCTTCAGGGATTCAGAAACACATGCAAACAGGCACAGGCAGGAGAAGTTTCTCTTGAAGTTCTCAGAGTAAACAAAGGCATGGCAGGCCAGAGCCTCTGCATGTCAGAGAGTTCAGCTTATTGGACAGCAACCCCCACAGCCAGCATTTACTCACTGGCAGCTTCAAAATTCAGTTTTTTGGAGGTCCACCCCCTAGGCCTCTGATGAGACCTTCAAGGATTCAGAAACACAAGCAGACAGGCATAGGCAGGAGAAGTTTCCCTTGAAGTCCTCAGAGTCCATCACCTAATTTTTGATAAAGGAGCAAGAAATCCTAAATGGAACAGGGAAGGCCTCTTCAATAAGTGGTGTTGGCACAACTGGTTAGCCACTTGTAAAAACCTAGACCTCCAGCTAACACCATGTACAAAGCTAAAATCCAAATGGATTAAGGACCTAGATATCAGACCTGAAACCATAAAGTATGTAGAACAACATATAGGTGAAACGCTCCATGACATTGAGACTAAAGGCATTTTTAAAAAGGAAACAGCACTCTCCAAACAAGTAAAAGCAGAAATAAACAGATGTGAATTTATTAAGCTGAGAAGCTTCTGCACCTCAAAGGAAATAGTGCCCAGAATACAAAAGCTACCCACTGAGTGGGAGAAACTATTTACTGAATACCCATCAGAAAAGGGGCTAATATCCAAAATATACAAGGCACTGACAGAACTTTACAAGAAAAAAATCATCTAACCCCATCAGAGAATGTGGAGAAGAAATGGAAGACACTTTGACAAAAAAGATAAACTATTTTATATTTGTTTATGCCTGCTAGTATGATCTAATGTTCCTGTCCACATATATCTTTAGAAAAGGCATCTGTATTACATATGCTTTTGTTACAGTGCTCAATAATTGAGTATAATTTTGCAATTTATCTTTTATTCAAGCTAGTTTACTATTATATAATGCCTTTGTTCTAAATGTGCCTTCAGGAAAGGACTCGGATGCTGAAAACCTGTTAGGTGATACTGCATGATCTAGATTTCTTTTACAGTACTCATTACCATGTTATTTGGTATTCTAGTCTTGGAAAATATGATTGTTTAGAGAATGTTGTATAGACAATCTCACCTATGAAGGTTTTTAGCCAAGTTTACTCTCACCAATTCTGATCTTCTTAGAAATTAGAAAACTATTCTATCTGACCTGCTGGCCTTTTATTTTTGAAGCACTATGACCCTTTCCACTAGGATTTTTTTTACAATTGCAACCTACAGCTGCAATCTGTCTTCATTGTCTATGTGTGGGTGTGTGAGTCTGTGTATGGTGGCCACCTCTACATGTGCCTAATATCTGCCTGCATTGTACATACTCTCTCTCTATGTTGTATACAGTCCTTCTCTTTGTAGTATGTAGTCATTCCTCTTCCCATTCCCCTGATTACCACTTTAAAAATCTATTTTATTGTTTCCTTTTATTCTTTCATCCCTAATTTGTTATCATTTTCCATTTAACCCTTTTTATTCTCTGTTTATTAATTCTCAGGAACCAGAATAGTCTTCCCACCCCATATTTCCTATCCCTCTCTGCAGTGGATTTGTGATCACAACCAGACTCAGCTTTGAGAGATCCTTGACTTTAGGATATATCCTGGAGTATGAGACTCTGAAAATCATTTTTAAACTTCCCAAGACCATATTGATAGTTGAAGCTGTGCTCTGAATTTTATTCTTCTCAGTCTATTTCAAAAGACTAGTAGGGAATATGTATATTTTCTTTATCTATTTCATTAGGTGTATTTCTTTGAAATGTATAATTCTTTATTGTGTTCTTCATTATGTAGATGTAGTTTTCCACACCCCTTTTTGGTTTCTGTGTTTCTTATAGAATCAGGTTATAGAGACTGTTTAGTTTGTTATTACTATCCCCATATACACAAATAGTACCCTGTGGCAGTACCCTGTGGCATAGGCACAATAAAAATGAGAAAATCTTAAGTATGAATAGAAGTTCCTATTTACTAGGGATTGGAACTGAAAAACATTTATTGTTGCTTGGGAGCTTGCCACTCATAGTGAACTTGACTTAAGCTTCAGTCACTTGGACATCAGCCATTTACTCCTGAACCTTGGACCCAGTCTTTAGAATTCACATAGTTTCTGCCTCAAGATCAGGAATTGACCTTCTACTGGGGTAGGCTCTATAGCTTCCTTGGCATTTACTTGCTCCAGAATGGACCTCTATACCACCCTGAACACTCTTTACCACTTGGAAAGAGCAATGACTTGCTTAGAGAATGCTAGAAATATTTTTTGTTGTCAGAAACTTAGGTGAACTGTTAGAAGTATTCTCCTTAGGAAATGAGAGTTAGCATCACAAACCAAAATTTAAGAAGGAAATTACATGTAAATAGCCATTCTAGTCATAATATTTTTCCAGAGTTTTTATTATTTGAGGTCTAAGGCACAACCCAAGAAATATAAAATCCTTGTTCTCAAGTAACTCACAGTTTACTGGACAATCAAGATCTATAGATGTAGTGTTTATGTATGGCAGTAAGACTTGGACATGCTCCTTGGATATCCCCCACTGTAATGACAAATGAATCTGGACACATCGCTTGGACACACTCCCTTTTCATGCCAGGTATAAAAGAAAAACTTGAACCTTTGCAGGAGGGCCCAGGATAGTGACCAGAGTAGCTCCTGCTGGTCTGTGGGGTGCCAGAGATAAAGCATTGGAGAGATGCTGCCTACTTTGTGTCTAATCCATTTTCTTTTTTGTCTTGTACCAGAGATATCTCTGTACCCCCACCCAGTGAATTTTAATTTATCTCTCCCTTTCTCTCAGAAACCCCAGGTGGAGGCAGAATTCAGATTTTAGGAAGAATAAAAACTGTATACTGTACTTGGTTTCTCTTTCTCTCTTCTCTCTTAGTCCCGGGCAGGCAGTGGCTACATGCTGGAACCCCTGGGTGATCACAAGGCCACATTAGTAGGCAACTGGGCCCCCACAGGCTCCTGTGAGGTTGGCAGCACTGGGCCCTGGGAGCCTTGGACCTCTGCAGTGTGTAGCCCTGCAGACCTGACAGCCTTGGACCTTTGCAATTATCATACGAATATGGTATGGCGATAAAGAGAGGTTTGCAGAAGGTGATCAGTTTACAGGGGAGGGAGAGTTCATGAGCTGCCTGAGAGAATCAAAAAATTCTTATAGCTTTTAGCTTTTAGGAAAAGGGGTGAGGGGTAGTAGATACTATGGCTGATAGGGCACTTGTCTTGTATGTGACAGACCAGGGTCCTATCCGCAGCACCACATATGGCTTCCCAAATGTGTGCATACATGTGTATGTGAGTGTGTGTGCATGTATGAGCATGTGAGTGTGTGTGTGCATGTATGTTTGTGTATAAAATTTTGAAGTTTATAGATGTGAAGTGAGTGGGGAAGCCAATTAATAACTATAAGGTCCACTTCAACTTTTCCATTTGCAATTATATGGAAGGAGAAACTGAGTCTTAAGGATATACAATAATATGTAGAGAGTTTGCATCAGTATTTGTATTTTCTACTTCTATATGGAGAGAAACAATAAAACCTCTTTGACCATATACAAAAAATATTTCCACTTAAGAATTGAAATGGTGGGATAGGAGTGATGGCACAAGGGTGTAAGGCATCTGTCTTGCATACTCTAGCCTAGAACGAACCATGGTTTGATCCCCGGTGTCCCATATGGTCCCCCAGGCCAGGAGCAATTTCTGAGCGCATAGCCAGGAGTAACCCCTGAGCATCACCTGGTGTGACCCCCCAAAAAACAACAAACAACAAAAAAAGAATTGAAATGGAAGCAAAAATTGTGTTTGATTTAGAATCCTGTCATCTGGGCTATGCTTTGATAAAAGTCTTCTAGATTCTGGTTTTCAGGCATTAAGACTGTAGAATATATGTAGAAAACAGCAAAGAGAATAGAAACCACTAGAAAGTGAAAAGCCAGCCTTTTCTGTTTTAGAGCTTTGAAAGACATTACATTTCTATTGGAGTTTGGAAAACAGGTTGTATCCTACATTGTCACTTATCAACACTATGAGGTGGGATGATTCATTTAGCATCTTGATGCCTTTTTTCATCTGTAAACTTGTTAGTGCCACTTATTCTGGAGTGATCATGAAGATTAAATTCAACTTATGCTTATAAATATATAATAACAAAGAACTTCTTTATTGGGGGCTTCATACCTGGCAGTGCTTAGGAGTTATTCCTGGCTCTATACTCAGAAATCACTCCTGGCAGGCTCTGGTGACCATATGGGATGCCGAGATTAGAACCACTATCCTTCTGCATGCAAGGCAAACGCCTTACCTCCATGCTATCTCTCCGGCTTCCAACAAAGAACTTCTTGTAGAGAATATTGCCTAGTGGGAAGACAAAGCTCTCAAAGTTGTGAATAGGTTTGGTTTGATAATGGCCAACCCTTTTTTTGGGGAATGAATCACCTCTTACTTTATGTTTGCATTTTTTTTTGCTTTGGGCCATACCTAGTGATTTTCAGAGGTTAGTTTTAGGCTCCACACTCAGTGTTCAGTGGTCATATGGGATGCTAAGGTTCAAACCTGGATCAGGTGAGAGAAGGGCAAATGTATTACTTGCTCTACTATCTGTCTAGTTCCTCACCTTTTGCTTTATGCTCCTTCAATTTAGACTAAATTCCAGATGAAGAGAAGTACCAATGGCAAAACAAGTGAAAATTAAAGGAGTAGAGATATCTAGGGTGATACATGTTAAATTATATAATGTCAGAGGCTGAGTTGATAGTAGAGTTCCTGTATCTTATCTTTTTTATCTTATTTTTTAAATCTTTTTTATCTTATCTTTTTTTCTTAATGTTGATAAATAAATTTAGGGTAGACTTTGGTGGACAACAACAGTGTATATACTTTGCCAGGGGCCAGTAGAGACCTCCTCAATAAACATACCATTCTAGCTTTACTTCAGTGAGCAGAACAGAAGAGAGAAATCAGAAGAATATTCAGAAGAATACATTCTTTTTTTTTGGGGGGGGGAGGCACCTGGTGATCCTGAGGAGTTACTCGTGACTATGCACTCAGAAATCTCTCCAGATTTGGGGGACCATATGGGACGCTGGGGAATCAAACCACGGTCTGTCCTAGGCTAGCCTGGGCAAGGCAGATACCTTACCACTTGCACCACAGCTCTGGCCCAGAGGAATACTTTTCTTCTTCTTCTTCTTCTTCTTCTTCTTCTTCTTCTTCTTCTTCTTCTTCTTCTTCTTCTTCTTCTTCTTCTTCTTCTTCTTCCTCCTCCTCCTCCTCCTCCTCCTCCTGCTCCTCCTCCTCCTCCTCCTCCTTCTTCTTCTTCTTCTTCTTCTTCTTCTTCTTCTTCTTCTTCTTCTTCTTCTTCCTCCTCCTCCTCCTCCTCTTCTTCTTCTTCTTCTTCTTCTCTTTCTTCTCCTTCTTCTCCTTCTCCTTCTTCTTCTTCTTCTTCTTCTTCTTCTTCTTCTTCTTCTTCTTCTTCTTCTTCTTCTTCTTCTTCTTCTTCTTCTTCTTCTTCTTCTTCTTCTGCTTCTTCTTCTTTCTTCTTTTCTTCTTCCTTCCTTCTTCCTTCTTCCTTCTTCTTCTTTATTCTTCTTTCTTTTTCTCTTTCTTCTTTTCTTCTTCTCTTCTTTTTTGTTCTTTTCTTCTTCCTCCTCCTCCTCCTCCTTCTTCCTTTTATAAAAATATGGAAGACTTCGAGGGAGCCCGAACCCAGTGGAGAAGGGGCCAGGTGAGTGCCCCGCGCCCAGGTGGACCCCTGCCCAGAGCCAGGGAGCCTGAACCCAGCGGAGAAGGGGCCGGGTGAGCGTCCCACCCAGAGCCAGGGAGCCCGAACCCAGCGAAGAAGGGGCCGGGTGAGTGCCCTGTGCCCACGTGGACCCCCGCCCAGAGCCAGGGAGCCCGAACCCAGCGGAGAAAGGGCCGAGTGAGCGTTCCACCCAGAGCCAGGGAGCCTGAACCCAGCGGAGAAGGGGCCGGGTGAGCGTCCGTCCAGAGCCAGGGAGCCCGAACCCAGCGGAGAAGGGGCCGGGTGAGCGTCCCGCCCAGAGCCAGGGAGCCCGAACCCAGCAGAGAAGGGGCCGGGTGAGCGTCCTGCCCAGAGCCAGGGAGCCCGAACCCAGCAGAGAAGGGGCCGGGTGAGTGCCCCGCGCCCACGTGGACCCCCGCCCAGAGCCAGGGAGCCCGAACCCAGCGGAGAAAGGGCCAAGTGAGCGTCCCACCCAGAGCCAGGGAGCCCAAACCCAGCGGAGAAGGGGCCGGGTGAGCGTTCCACCCAGAGCCAGGGAGCCCGAACCCAGCGGAGAAGGGGCCGGGTGAGCGTCCCGCCCAGAGCCAGGGAGCCCAAACCCAGCGAAGAAGGGGCCGGGTGAGCGTCCCGTCCAGAGCCAGGGAGCCCGAACCCAGCAGAGAAGGGGCCGGGTGAGCGTCCTGCCCAGAGCCAGGGAGCCCGAACCCAGCAGAGAAGGGGCCGGGTGAGTGCCCCGCGCCCACGTGGACCCCCGCCCAGAGCCAGGGAGCCCGAACCCAGCGGAGAAAGGGCCAAGTGAGCGTCCCACCCAGAGCCAGGGAGCCCAAACCCAGCGGAGAAGGGGCCGGGTGAGCGTTCCACCCAGAGCCAGGGAGCCCGAACCCAGCGGAGAAGGGGCCGGGTGAGCGTCCCGTCCAGAGCCAGGGAGCCCAAACCCAGCGAAGAAGGGGCCGGGTGAGCGTCCCGTCCAGAGCCAGGGAGCCCGAACCCAGCAGAGAAGGGGCCGGGTGAGCGTCCTGCCCAGAGCCAGGGAGCCCGAACCCAGCAGAGAAGGGGCCGGGTGAGTGCCCCGCGCCCACGTGGACCCCCGCCCAGAGCCAGGGAGCCCGAACCCAGCGGAGAAAGGGCCAAGTGAGCGTCCCACCCAGAGCCAGGGAGCCCAAACCCAGCGGAGAAGGGGCCGGGTGAGCGTTCCACCCAGAGCCAGGGAGCCCGAACCCAGCGGAGAAGGGGCCGGGTGAGCGTCCCGCCCAGAGCCAGGGAGCCCAAACCCAGCGAAGAAGGGGCCGGGTGAGCGTTCCGTCCAGAGCCAGGGAGCCCGAACCCAGCGGAGAAGGGGCCGGGTGAGCGTCCCGCCCAGAGCCAGGGAGCCCGAACCCAGCAGAGAAGGGGTCGGGTGAGCGTCCTGCCCAGAGCCAGGGAGCCCGAACCCAGCGGAGAAGGGGCCGGGTGAGTGCCCCGCGCCCACGTGGACCCCCGCCCAGAGCCAGGGAGCCTGAACCCAGCGGAGAAGGGGCCGGGTGAGCATCCAGCCCAGAGCCAGGGAGCCCAAACCCAGCAGAGAAGGGGCCGGGTGAGCGTCCCACCCAGAGCCAGGGAGCCCGAACCCAGCGGAGAAGGGGCCGGGTGAGCGTCCCGCCCAGAGCCAGGGAGCCCGAACCCAGCGGAGAAGGGGCCGGGTGAGCGTCCCGCCCAGAGCCAGGGAGCCCGAACCCAGCGGAGAAGGGGCCGGGTGAGCGTCCCGCCCAGAGCCAGGGAGCCCGAACCCAGCGGAGAAGGGGCCGGGTGAGCGTCCCGCCCAGAGCCAGGGAGCCTGAACCCAGTGGAGAAGGGGCCGGGTGAGCGTCCCGCCCAGAGCCAGGGAGCCTGAACCCAGCGGAGAACGGCCTGGCAGAGGCTTGGAGGGGGCGGAGCTCCATAAACTCCCAGAAAGAGGAGGGAGGACAGAGAGCTAGGCTCAACAGTGCCAGCAACCATTGTGGCCAGGAGCGGAACTGCACCGCTGACTGAAACAAGGAGCAGAAAAGAATCCTAAAGGCCAGGCAAGGCTGACAGCTAAGTAGCAAAGGGGAGAAGAAAGAGCTAAGTCCAACAAGCTCACCCAACAGCCCCCCCTAGAACCACCCTCAGGAAAGGGACCCATCTTCACACCACAGGGGACCAAAGCAGGCTGAAATTAGAAGCCACAGCACTCCAAAGCACACTATTAAATACAAAGAAATATGCGTAAATCAAGGAGATCCCTAATATCGGGAGACACCATGACAAACCCTAGCAAGTTTCCAAGCCCACCAAAATGCACAGATCCAGGGGAAGAAGACCTAAAAGCGGCCATGAGGAAGGAAATGCAAGAATTAATAAAAGAAATCAAAGAAACCCTAGCTACTGAATATAAGAAATCCTTGGATGAACAAATCAGGCAAATTAAAGAAGAAATGTCAAAGAACATGAGAGAGTCCATACAAAAAGAACTGAAGGAATTATAAGACAAAATAACAAGCCTTACGAGCAGAAACACAGAGTTAGAGAAGCACATTGAAGAACTCGAAGGAAAACTGCAAACAAAAAATGATCAAGAAACCAACAAAGAAATAAAAGGAAAAGCACTGGAAGGAAAAATCTAATATCTAATGAACAAGGACAAAAGAAACAACCTAAGAATTGTGGGTATAACAGAAGGGGAGGAAATAGGGAAAGGGGAAGAACAGGTAGTCAGGGAGATAATAACAGAGAACTTTCCCACCCTCTGGAAAATAAATTCAGGGCAAATCCAGGAAGCCAAGAGAATCCCTAATAAAATAGATCCGAATAAACCAACACCAAGACATATAATAATCCAAATGGCAAAAAACAAAGAGAAAGAGGAACTCCTTAAAGCAATAAGGGAGAAAAAAACCTCAAGTACAAAGGAAAGGACATAAGAATCAAACCAGATCTCCCATTTGAAATAATCCAAGCAAGAAGACAGTGGAATGTCATATTTAAACGACAGAATGAAAGAAATTTCCAACCCAGGATCCAATACCCAGTAAAACTATCATTCATATGGGAGAGCAGACTAGAAACATTCTCAAACATGAACGAACTTGAACTATTTGTGCAAACTAAGCCGATCTTAAACGACCTACTCAGAGACAAATTACACAATCCAAACCCCCGATTGTAACAACAACCACCCCACACAATACAACTGCACAACAGTCCTCTCTATCAATAATTTCCCTAAATGTTAACAGACTAAACTCTCCAATAAAAAGACACATAGTAGAGAACTGGGTTAGGAAAAATAAACCAGACTTCTGCTGTCTCCAAGAAACACACCTACAACTACAGGATAAGCACCGGTTTAGAATAAAGGGATGGAAAGTAATTATACAGGCCAATGGAAAACAAAAAAGAGCAGGGACAGCCATTCTTATATCAGACCAAATTGCATTCAATCTCAAGAAAGTAATCAAAGACAAAGAGGGTCACTACCTACTGATCAGGGGAACATTAGATCAAGAAGTACTAACTCTGGTCAATATCTATGCACCTAATATAGACCCAGCAAAATATGTGAGGCAACTGCTCGCAAACCTGGAGAAACACATGAAGGGAAATGTGATAATAGTAGGGGACCTCAATACTCCACTATCACCACTGGACAGATCCATCAAACAGAAAAATAGCAAAGCAATAAGAGACCTAAATGAAAAATTAAAAGATCTAGGGCTAATAGACTTATATAGAGCCCTCCATCCCCAGAAAGCAGAATACACATTCTTCTCAAGCCCACATGGATCCTTCTCCAGAATCGATCATGTCTTAGGACACAAAGCCAACCTATATAAGACCACAAATGTAAGGATCATTAGAAGTACCCTATCAGATCACTATGCAATAGAGGTCAAAATTGACGTCAAGAAGAAACAATGGAGAAAAACTAATACCTGGAGATTAAACAACATGCTGCTCAACAACAGCTGGATCAAAGAACAACTCAAGGAAGAAATAAAAAGATTCCTTGAGACAATGATAATGAGGAGACAACTTGTCAAAATTTGTGGGACACAGCAAAAGCAGTAATCAGGGGGAAACTCATAGCAATACAGGCCTATGTCAAGAAACAAGAAAACAATAAAATCAACAGTTTAAACGATCACCTCAAAGAATTGGAACAGCAGCAGCAGAGAAACCCAACCACGTCCAGAAGGCAAGAAATAATAAAAACCAGAGCAGAAATAAACAACATAGAAACTAAGAAAGCAATACAAAAAAATCAATGAGACCAGGAGTTGGTTTTTCGAAAAAATAAACAAGATAGACAAACCACTGGCAAAAATCACCAAAAAAATGAGGGAAAACACCAAAATCAGTAGGATCACAAATGAAAGGGGAGAGATTACAACAGAACCCCAAGAAATACAACATATCATGAGATCATACTATGAACAACTATACTCAACTAGGCTGAGAACCCAGCAGAAACCGACAGATTCTTAGAAAAATGCCATCTTCCAAGACTGGAAAAGAAAAAAATAGAAAGCCTAAATAGACCAATCACCTCAGAGGAAATTGAAGATGTAATTAAGAAACTCCCTAAGAACAAAACTTCAGGCCCAGATGGATTTACAGGTGAATTCTACCAAACATTTCGAGAAGACCTACTACCACTTTTCCATAGGCTCTTCCAAACCATAGAGAAAACTGGAATCCTCCCCAATTCCTTTTATGAGGCCAATATCACACTCATTCCCAAAGATGGCAAAGACACCACCAAAAAAAAAAAAACACAAAACTACAGACAAATCTCACTAATGAACATAGATGCAAAGATACTCAACAAAATCTTAGCAAACCGAATCCAGCACTTCATCAAAAAGATCATACATCATGACCAAGTGGGATTCATACCAGGAATGCAAGGTTGGTTCAACATATGCAAATCAATCAACATTATACATCACATCAACAACAAGAAAGACAAAAACCACATGATCATATCAATCGATGTAGAGAAGGCGTTTGACAAAATCCAACACCCTTTCATGTTAAAGACACTCAGCAAAATAGGGTTAGAAGGATCCTTCCTCAAGATAGTTACAGCTATCTATGAAAAACCGACAGCCAACATTATTCTTAATGGCGAGAATCTAGAAGCATTCTCACTAAAATCAGGAACTAGGCAAGGCTGTCCACTCTCTCCGCTCTTATTTAATATAACCTTAGAAGTCCTAGCAATAGCAATCCGACAAGAGAAGGGAATGAAAGGAATCCAAATCGGGAAAGAGGAACACAAACTATCTCTCTTTGCAGATGATACGATGATATACATCGAAAACCCTAAAGAGTCCACAATAAAACTCCTAGAAATAATCAACCAATATAGCAAAGTAGATGGATACAAAGTCAATACACAAAAGACAGTAGCGTTTCTATATACAAACAACGAAGTCGAGGAGATAGAGATTAAAAATACAATTCCATTCAAAATAGTATCAAAAAATATCAGATACCTAGGAATCAACCTTACAAGAGAAGTGAAGGACCTATACCAGGGAAACTTCAAAACACTTCAGAAAGAAATTGAAGAGGATCTAAAGAAATGGAAGAATATCCCATGCTCATGGATAGGTAGAATTAACATAGTCAAAATGACTATCCTACCCAAACTACTATATAGATTTAATGCAATCCCTATCCAAATTCAAACACCCTTCTTTAAAGAAATTGAACAATCAATCACAAAATTCATCTGGAACCACAAAAGACCCACGATAGCCAAACAAATACTAAAACACAAGAAGCTGGGAGGCATCTCCTTACCTAACTTGAAACTATACTATAAAGCCATAATAATCAAAACAGCATGGTACTGGAACAGACACAGAACCTCAGACCAGTGGGTCAGGACAGAATTCCCAGACATAAACCCCCAGATATACAGCCAACTAATATTTGATAAAAGAGGCAGGAACTTGAAATGGAACAAAGAAAGCCTCTTCAACAAATGGTGTTGGTACAACTGGAAAACCACATGTACGAAAGTGAAAATTGACCCATACCTCACTCCTTATACAAAACTCAACTCAAAATGGATCAAAGACCTTGAAATCAGACCCGAATCTATAAAGTTTATCGAGAACAAAATAGGCAGAACACTCGAAGACCTATATATCACAAAGGTCTTTGAGAATGGAGCACCAATGGCAAGAACTTTAGCATCAAACATAAACAAATGGGACTACATCAAACTAAAAAGCTTCTGCATGGCGAAAGAAACCTTACTTAATGCAAGAAGACAGTTAACAGAATGGGAAAAAATCTTTTCACTCGACATATCAGACAAAAGACTGATATCTAGAATATATAAAGCACTCAGAAAGCTGAGACCCCCAAAACAAAATAAAGCCATAAAAAATGGGGAGAGGAAATGAATAGACACTTCTCTGAGGAAGATACAAGGATGGCCAACAAACACATGAAAACATGCTCACCTTCATTCATCATCAGAGAGATCCAAATCAAGACAACAATGAGATACCACCTTACACCAGTAATGATGGATCACATCAAAAATAACGGGGACAATCTCTGTTGGCGGGGATGTGGTATGAAGGGAACTCTCATCCACTGCTGGTGGGAATGCCCCCTAGTCCAACACCTATGGAGAACAGTCTGGAGAGTGCTCAAAGAACTCAGAATTGAGTTGCCATTTGACCCAGCAATTGCTCTCCTAGGTATATACCCCCAACTTGGAAGGACATTCATTCCAAAATACGTGTGCACCCCACTATTTATAGCAGCACTCAGTATAATAACCAAGTCTTGGAACCAACCCCGATGTCCAACAACAGATGAATGGATCATTAAGATGTGGTATCTATACACAATGGAATATTACATGGCAGTCAGAAATGATACAATCACAGACTTTGTAGCAACATGGATGGATCTAGAACATGTTATGTTAAACGAAGTAAGTCAGAAGACCAAAGATAAACACAGAATAATAGCACTATTCTGAAGCACCTAGAACATACACCTTATACACATCTAACACTCAACAATCAAATAATAGGGTTTAACAGGGTAGAAACTCTAAACACTGTAATAGCCAACATATACTCGAGTGCAGCGCCCAAAATACATGAAAAAAGGAACAACGCAAACCCTTGACTGCATTATACCACAAAGAAAGCCGCAACACCAGAAACAACAGCATAGAGAGAACAGGTATGTAATCAGCCTTCTACGACAAAGGCCCACAATAATCCCTTGGAGATCGCAATCAGGATCACAGGTAAAGAATACCATGGGAAATCGCTGACTCCAATGGAATCATCCCATAACTTCATGTTTTAATGCCTTATATTACTATATTTAAAATAACCTCTCAGCTTTTCTGCCCACAGGCATCCTTCGATACAAAGGGTGGACAAACCAAGATGGCAGCTCGGGATACCACATGAGATACCATACCTAGCTGGTACTACGAGATGGTCCCGAGAAAACTCTTTAACATACACTTTATTTCAAGGTTATACCTTCTTTTAGGAATCGAAGCACGTGGCCAATCAGATCACCGAAGCAGTAACCGTGACATACAGACTTAAACTAAAGACTATACTCACCGAACACGCTCAAGCAAACTAACACTCCTTGCTATTCTCTCCTCTCTTCTCACTACTTTCTTTTTTATCATTTCTTCTCTACTCTTCTCTCTACTTTCTTTCTTTCCTCTTTTTTCTTCCTTTCTAATGTATTTTCTCTTTTCTCCCTTCCTACCCCTACCATATACCTTCCCCTTTCCCCCATTTGGAAATCCAACTACCCCCTCATCCCTCATTCCCATCCATATTTCCCACTGTATTAACACTCTTCACCCTCAGTCCTAAATTTATTAGGCATCAAGATTGACCTCCTACCTCAATGAACCAGTACCCAGTACCCAAACGAAGAGACACCCAGTCAAACCCACACTTCGTTTCCTGCAAGAAAAAGCAGCTAACTCCCCTGTGGACCCATGCTGCGCGCCCCCCCCCCCCACCATCTTTCCCTAAGGTGGACTGCTACTTGAAACCTGGGACTTAGGCCCAAAAGTAGCCCCAATGCAAGAACTCTTACCAAGACCTCCCTGCCACAAATCTTTCACCAATCTGAAGAAGGTCAGGGGGTGTGATGGAAAGGTGCCTGGGAACCCACACACTACAAGAAAAACCCAAAAGACAACGGGAAAACCTGTACTCCCAACATAAACATAAGACCTGTATTACACCTCCTCTTTACCTTCCTTTCCCCAAATGTAAGGTAGTCTTTTGCACCTCTTTGGTCCTTTAAATACTCTGTTAATTTTCTGGTCCACATATACATATGTGAGCACATACATTTTTAATCCTATCTTTTTTTTTTTTTTTTTTTTTTGGTTTTGTTTTGTTTTGTTTTTTTTTTTAAATCTTTTTTGGGTATGTGACCTGTTTTTGTTTTCCTCTCTGTCCACCCCCAAATGCACCAACAATATAACGTAGCACCATTTCTCCCTGCAAAGGCACACTAAAAAAAAGGGGAAATCTCTCACATAAAAAAGAGCTCTTATCTACTAGAGATAGAAACTCATAGTTGTTTACAATACAGGGATAACTTCTACCTTGAAAATATGTCATGTGGGATCAACTTAGACTTCAGGAGATTAGATCCCATCCATCAAACCTTGAACCCTGGAGCCCAGTCACAGAAATGGCACAGTCCTTCACAACAGCTGCAAGTAACAAACCCCATCCAGGACAACCTTATTACTGCTGGAACACCAACGAGTGCCAGCTCTAATACGATATCCTGACAACGAGGAAAAGGGGAACAACTTGACTTAAGAGCAGGTTATCCTGCCCTTCCATCCACCGATAAGACAAAATCAGAAGACTTGTCACCCGCTGGTAGGTCCAAAAACCAAGAATGTGATTTGCAGAGGACTGGCTGCTAGAACCATGACCAGACTGTATATATCTTGGGACCAATAAAAAAGCCCTAACCTAGAGTTTGAGCTACGACCTGCACAACAACCATGATCCCAGTTCCAAAGGTCTGGCAGAGACCATTGTAACGGAATGGGGCTTCTGGAAACACAAGGAAAGGCATTATCCTAGGTGCCATCCCAGGTTTAGTGCCAAGACCAAGACCACCAACCACAGAAGATGGACTAAAATGATACTGAAGGAACAGAACTTCTACAACCACTAAGACTGACTTCATCATAAGTCCCACCCCTGTAATTGTGCCGATACTGAGATCGCTAGATACAGAGTGATAATTTTAGGTGGACTTTCTTCACAGTGCTTCTTGCCTATGATTAATTATCATAAAGTTACTGTTATACAATAACTTTGTATATATACTGATATACACGTATAGTAGAGTTGTCCATGTTTGTATTACGAATGAAATTCTCTTTCAGATCTGCTAGGCAAAACCATAAAAAAATTTTTTTTTTGTGAATTTGAAATGATTTATCTAAACAATTGCCGGCTATTACATTTTAAGAAGCTTTTAGTTGATTCAGCTGAATTCTCTTTTCTTTTGCTCTATTTTGGATCCTTTCCAACAAATATTTTTTAGTATGAGTGATTGTTATGGCCATATTTTTTGTGAAGTCTGTGTGTGTATGTCTTGTTTAGTGTCTGTCTGTTCTACATATTTTGTATATAGTTTCCTTTTTCCTAATTTTATCTTCCCCAAATTAGTCTTCCTTATCCTTCCTTCTCTCTTCCTAGTCCTTAACATTTTAATTTTCAGGATTTCACATGTGCAACCCATCTCCTTCACCCACAACTACAAGCTTCCTGATCTCGGCTGGCAGAAGAAATCCGTGACTGTTGGAGTTTTACACCATATATGCTGCAAACTTGTTGGAAATGAAGCCACCTGGAATTTGTGTCACAATGTAACCCCAGAGAAAAGATCCATGGACAAGACCCACGGTCTCTGGATCCCAGTTAAACTGTGCTATCTGAATTTCTGGTTTTCCATCCACATACACAATGCTATTGTTGACCGTTTCTACAATGGCTACCCCAAGATTGCACCGATCCCAAAGGAAATACAGAAGCCCAACCAACTTATGATGTAATGATGTAACGCTTGGGGATGCCCCAACACATGGATGACTGTACTGGCCTTCCTTCTTTATTCAGCTTGATGTTATCTCCTGTACAAGGCTTCAACCCGCTTTTCCAGACCCATCAAGTGTCTTCTGCCGGTCTTTTTGGAGTTCCAGACCCCTCATATTTACAGATTGGTATTGAACTCTGTAGAAATTACATCTGTTGTTTTTCCTATAACTGTAATCTTTTGAAGTTATGTTTGGTACTACACTTCTTTTGACTATCGTAATTAATGTTTTTCTATTTTAGTTTTTAATATTAGGAATCGATGTTGTATTACATTAAGGTTTTGCTTTCTTGACTTTAGGTTTGTGAGTTAGATATTATTGTCCATAATTTCCCAAATGATATTTTTGTCTGTTCTCAGGGTTTTTTGCATGGGCGCATCATAGACAAAATACTAGGTTTATAGAAGGTTCCATCCATTTTGGATGGGCCCTCAAGTTGTTTATTTACACAGGGAGGGTCTCTGCCTTAAACATTTTGTTTTGGTTTGTGACTTAAGCTCCCATCTATAAATAGTCGACATCAATTTCAGACATCTTATGGACTTCAGACCGGATTAAGAACTTGGACTAAGTTCAGATACCTATTGATCATCATTGCAGTGGCTCCCCACTGTGCAGAGGGTGTATGTGCCACTTCTTCCGAAATAAAGGCCTAGTTCAATGCCCTCAAAGATGGGCTTTCTGGTCTACCTGAACTTGAATGAAAATGGAGCTGGAGAGATAGCATGGAGGCGAGGCGTTGGCCTTTCATGCAGAAGGTCATTGGTTCAAATGCCAGTATCTGCCAGGAGCGATTTCTGAACGTGGAGTCAGGAGTAACTCCTGAGCACTGCCAGGTGTGACCCAAAAACGACCACCACCACCACCAACAACAACAACAAATAAAGAAAAGGTGCTTCTCCTTGCCTGCTACACAACCTTTCTGGTGTCTCTTCGAAAGATCTATGTACGTCTTAGATTTATCTTGTCAAGAGCTTGTAGTTGATTCCTTGATACATGTTTCTGGTTTTAGACACCCTGTGCTTAGGTTAGAAGTTTTTCTTTACATTTTCCTGTGATGCGCTTATGCAAACAGCCGCTCTTTTATTAGTGACTAATTTTTCTTTTAATAATTGTAGACAATATTGTTTGTTTACTAAAAACAAAAGGGGGAATTGTTGTGTATGTAAATATTTTGGGGGATTACTATGTTGCTCACCCTAATCTGATTAGGTGATTGTGCCCTACCCTAGGGTGTGACCTGGCATTCTGCCCCCACCCTAGGGTAGGACCTGATTCTGCTTCCACCATTGGTTGGTATCTGATCCCACCATTGGGTGGGACCTGACTCTGGACTATAAGAGCAAGGGTCTGTGGAAGGCGAGGGGCTTTTGCTGGCTGGAACTGAATCTGAGTCTTTGGACTTCAGTTTTGTCCATCCGAATAAAGCAAATATTTCCACGAGCCTGATTGTCTGCGAGCTGTTTACCCGCCGTTTCACCTCAGAACCGTGGGCTAGACAGGGTGGCAGACGCGTGCTCCGAGCTGGAAGAAAAGGGCCTCATTCTCCATCCCTCCATCAGTCAACCTCTTCAGGGGCTGTCCTGCTACAGATTCTTTTATGATTCTAGGCTCTTGGACTCTTTTACATCTCATAGATGTAGTACCTGCCTTATAGGCACAAGGTTGCTTGCTCCATTCCCAACTCTGACCCATTATGACAGTGTTATCCAGTTGGCATTGCTATTTGGCATCTGAGGTGCCTCAACAAAAGTGTTCATTCTCTAATGCTCTGCAATAAAGTGTTCACACAAAAATGACAGTGTAATATTCTCAGGTGAGCACCACAACAAAGTGTGTTACACATAGCTAGTGTGTAACCCCTGTCAACATAGATAGAAAAACACAAAAAAGGATAGATGCAAAATAGTCTCACTCATCTATGGGTTTTAAGAAAAATAAAAGACATTTTTGCAATGATTTTCAAAGACAAAAGAGATGAGGCTGAAAGGTCCAGCTCACAATATGAAGTTTACCACAAGAGTAGTGAGTGCAGTTAGAGAAATAACTACACTGCTAACTATCATAACAATGTGAATGACTGAGGGAAGTAGAAAGTCTGTCTCAAGTATAGGCCGGGTGGGGAGGAGGGAGATTTGGGACTTTGGTGATGGGAATGTGGCACTGGTGAAGGGGGGTGTTCTTTACATGACTGAAACCCAATTATAATCATATTTGTAATCAAGGTGTATAAATAAAGATATTTAAGAAAAAGGAAGTGATAAGAAATAATAAAAAATTTTATACACTTGTGTAGCTAGAAAAAAGCAAGAGAATTAAGTCAAAGTAAGTACAATGAAGTAAATAATATAAAGAAAAGAAGGAGAGATAGCACAGCGGTGTTTGCCTTGCAAGCAGCCGATCCAGGACCAAAGGTGGTTGGTTTGAATCCCGGTGTCCCATATGGTCCCCCATGCCTGCCAGGAGCTATTTCTGAGCAGACAGCCAGGAGTGACCCCTGAGCACCGCCGGGTGTGTCCCCCCCCCAAAAAAAAAAAAAAACCAAAAAAAAAAAAGAAAAGAAGAAATTTGTGATGTAGGAAATAGGTAAATATGTTTTAAGAATTAGTGAAATAAAACAGTGGCTCTTTACAATGTTGAATAGCTGATAAATTTGTAGCCAAATTGACAAGAAATAAAAGACAAAAAAAAAAAGAGGAATTTGTTTTCAATATTATAATGAAAAACTATCTATATAATTGCCATGGAAACTTTAGGAGGGCTAGTATATTAATGTTACAAAAATTTGTGCCATTAAATAAAAAAATTGATAGATGAGGCAAATTCTTCTGAAGTCATAAACTACCATTGTACATAAAAAGTAAAAAAACAACAACCCTAATATAAATAGCCTGTACACACAATACAACAGAATATATAGAGGCAAAACTTTCTACATAGAAAATATCAGGCTCAGGTGGCTTTATTAGTAAATTCTAGCCAAATAATTCATTTAAGAATAAAATAATAGCAATTTAAAATAAAGGGGGAAGTACATGTTTCAACTAATTTAATGAATCCAGATTACATATATATACATATATATATATATACATATGCGATGCTGGGATTAGAATTAGGGTTGATGCCCACATAGCCACGTGCAAGTCACACCTTACTTCCTGTACTATATTTCTAAAACTAAATTTTAATTTTAATTTAAAATTTAAGTTTTAGTTTTAGGCATAATCTGTTCTTTTTTATCAAGGAAGGTGATGATTTGCTTTCTATTTTCTTTCACATACAAATATACATTCAAATAAATATTTATAATATCATATAAAATATAGTAGTGCTTTTTAGTTCAATCAATAATTTGTATTTATATTTTTATATGAAAGTTATTTGTACCTAAACCCACAGTGTACTATGCTTGCATGTTTTGTTCAACTCAAAGTTTCTGGAGTTAATATTATATAGGGTTATTCTTTCAGTTCTGTTGTTTTCAATGATACACTAACATATCAACACACATTTAAATTTTACCTACATGAAAAACAAAACATAACATAGAAAAACAACACCAATATCCCTCTAAGTAGACCATATCAGGCATTGTTTTTCTGTTTTTTTTTTTTTTTTTTTTTTTTTTTAGATACCATTTTATTTTCTTGGTTCAATTTTTTCTGATTGCTTTCAGATATTTTGAATAATTGTTGTCTTGGGATTTCTAGTTACCACTGTATGGCATTTTCCTACCATATTACTTCTGCATTTTTCCATTTTGTTTTTCTTTAGTTTTCTCCTTCCTCTGTTATATTATATTTTCTATTTTTACTGCATTTGTGGATTTATTCATTTAAACATTTTCTTTTCTTTTTTTTTTTTTGGTTTTTGGGCCACACCCGGTGACGCTCAGGGGTTACTCCTGGCTATGCGCTCAGAAGTCGCTCCTGGCTTGGGGGACCATATGGGACGCCGGGCGATCAAACCGCGGTCCGTCTCCTAGGCTAGCTCAGGTAAGGCAGGCACCTTACCTCGAGCGCCACCGCCCGGCCCCTCATTTAAACATTTTCAACTAACAGGCTTGGCATAAAAGCTTTGGCATGAAAGAGAAGATAAAAATCTGGATTCTTTATTTAATATAACTGAGTAACTGGGCAAACTTTTTAATATTCTACTTTATCTTGTAAGAAATATTTCAGAAAATTTGACTCTAGAAATAATAGATTATTATAATCCTAGAAGATTAAGATCCTAATAAATGAAGACGAGTGTGAGAAATTTAGGTATAAGTTAATTATCAGTTTAAGAAACAAATCTGAATTATTTATTAAAGATGCTAAGTTCTCTCTGTACTTTGTGAGTCTTTTCTAAGTTTTGTTTTTTCCTACAACAAAATAGTATTTAGGACATTGTGAAATAATATAATGAGATAGTAATGTTCTACATTTACACAGTGCCTGAAGGTTTGCCAAGAACTTTATAATCTGAGGAAAAGACTGTTTTGTTCTTAATTTAAAAACATCGCATTCTGGGATGAAATATTCTTATTGGATGAGGTACTACTATATAAAATAATATTGCAATAAGGGAAATATAATCAGATATCTATTACTACCAACATTTTTCAATAATCCTACCTCAGAAGACTGTTTTACATCTGACCTAATTGTATCTAAATTCTACTGTACAATTTAGTTAGATTTTTTACACTGATTTAAGAATAGATAGTGTCATTATTTGAGTAACAATTATATGCTTTATAACAGTCCCCTACCTGGCAGAATCTACAAGTTAATTTGAGGCATAAATAAAAAATACTTTTTCATATAAAGAATAGTTTCTAAAGTAATAAAAATCCTTGATTGCACCAAAATATTTATATCCATCTTTTTTTTTTTTGTCCTGAGGATTTAACCCAAAGCCTCAGATAGGGAAGCAAGAGCTTTACCACTGATCTAAATCTCCATTACAATCTCAACTCAGAGTTAAGCATGGTAGCAAAACCAGATACTAGTTTTATAGTTTAACATTTAAATTCTAAATATAGTGACACTGCCTGCTTAGCAGTGTGACTCTGGCTACCTCTACCAAAACCTCTAGTTTTGAAAACTTGAACATAAACAGTCAAATGTAACAAAACAACACCAAAAGACATCTAAATGGTCAAATTGTCTATCAAAACGTTAGCATTTTATTTGTGACAAGAGACTTGCAGCTCTCAAATTTAGCAAATATTCCATTTTACAGATGTTTATAAAAAATGTCAAGGCTGCTATTTCTAGGCACCCAGACAGCAGAACCAACACTATTTTAGAAAGATTTCCCCAAAAGAACAAATCTACCTATTTGCTGCTAACTTCTATTACATGTTTGAAAGTTATTCTTGTTGAATTTTCAATTTCTAACTATATTGAGGCCTTCATAGTTCAGTAAAATTCCCAGTCTATATAAACTTAAAATGCAACATTAGGGTCAGAGAGAAAATATAGCAGGCAGGATTCTTGCCTCAATGTGGCCTTCTTTGAGCCCTAGCATTTTATTTGGACTTAACCACCATCAGGAGTAAGACTGTAGCCCCATTGTTGTGATCCCCAAAGAAAAAAACAATGCATAAAAAATTTTAAATTGGGGCCAGAGTGTTAGCACATTATATGGTGTTTGACTTGAACGCTGCTGACCCAGGACAGACCCAGGTTCAATCCTGGTATCCCATATAGTCCCTAAACCTGCCAGGAGTGATTTCTGAGTGCAGAGCCAGAAATATACCCTGAGTGCACTGGTGTGGTCCAAAAACCAAAGGAAAAAAACATACAAACAAAAAAACCCTTAGGTATAGAAAATAGGACAGAAAATACATTACAAAGTTAATGGAAATTTTATTCATTTTTCAGCAGGCATTGAATATGCTTAAGTATTATGTACTATGTTGTGAAGTGAAAAAAAAAGAAACAAAATTCTTGAGTTGTAAAATTTTCTTTTGAAACAGGGAGACAATATAACCTAATGAATGATCATGTGTGATAGAATTCAGTAAGCAGTATCAGGAAAACATACAGAAGAATAAAGGAAATTTGAGAGCTGGGAAAGATGGGACTTACACATTGACTGTTTAGGGGTCAATCCTTGTTGGTGTTCAGGAGACCATATATGGTGTCAGACACAGAACTGAATTTGGCAGGATACAAAATAAATATCTTAAACCCTGTATTTATCTCTCTAGCCCAGACTTTTTGTTTTTATTTTGTTGTTTATTTATCTGTTTATTTATTTATTTATTTTTGGTTTGGGGGCCACAGCAGTGTTGTTTATAGCTTACTCCTGGCTCTGTGCTCAGGGTTTATTCCTGGCAATTCTCAGTGGTACATATGCACAACTGCTGATTAAACCAGGCCATATAGCTGCAAGGTAAGCTCTGAAACTGTTTTACTATCTCTCTGGCCTGATTGCAATATGTAAATGTGTGGTCAGATTAGGCATTACTCATGGAATATGTTTCACATAAAGGCTACATTAGGCTTGTGCTCTGTCAGGGAATACCATTTTAGACAGAAGACATGGCATTGCAATAAATAACCCTGGAATGCCAGTGTTCTTTCCGTTTGACAAGAAAAAGTTTTTGTCAGGGCAAAAAATGTAGTGAGTGAGATAGATGGGGATGTCCAGAGCATATGTTATACATTTTGTAGACCATCCTCAGAAATCATGGCTTTAATTTTAATTTTTCTTTGGGGAGGGGTGTTGTGGGAGACTCATTGTGGTGCTCAGGGTCTCCTTTCAGGGATCACTCCAGGCAGGGCTTGAGGTCTCATCTGCATTGCCAGAAATAGAACCTTGTCAGTTGGATGCAAGGCAAGTGCCTTAATTCTGTGCTATGTCTTCTCCTGAACTTGTATAGGAGAGAAGGCTGCTTGGTGTTTGTGAAAAAGTGACACATTTTAAGCTAGGCCTGCTGTGTGGAGGCGAGATAATAAAACTTTTGGTGGAAAGATCACCATGAGCAAGAAATTTCAATGGTTTAGGTGAGAATTCATTAAACTTCCATATATGGGCACAGCAGTAGGGCATTGTCCTTGCAAGCAGCCAACACAGGAAGAACCCCTGTTTGATTCGGGCATTCCATATGGTCCCCTGAACTTACCAAGAGTGATTTCTGAGTACAGAGCCAGGAGAAACCCCAAAAACCAAAAATCAAAACCAAACTTCAATACGTAGTATTATGAAGAACATCATTCTCTTAGTTATCCTTACAATAAGTTAATCATCACATTTTCTTAATTATTATAGAAAACAAAGCAATGAGGAGTGTCTCTGAATCCTCTCTTCCCCCCAGGTTAACCTCAATTCACCGAGAAAGAATTAGACTAGAATGCAGCCATCCGCCAATCACTGTCCTGTCCTCCAGTAGTGGGCCTCAGACAAAAGACTTTCTAAATAGTTTGGGGCTGATTCAACCAGATCCTTCTGAGGTATTTACAAAGAATGGAAAGAATGGGAAGAATGAAGGAATGAAATGAAAGAAATGAAAAGAAAATGAGTGTATAGCAAGTTTGCAGCTTACAGAGCAGAATGACTTAGTCTCACTCACTAAGGCAGTTAGTTCTAAATGGCTTTGGGGGGGTAGGCTTTCTTTTCATGTGAGAACTGACTTGGACATCCTCCCTCTCTTCCATTTTAACACAAAGTGTTTTGTGTAAATTAGATTAACCTCTATTTCTTACAAATGAAAGACTAACAAAGACTATAATCACTTTGTTTAGGATTGTCTCAGGGGGCCAATCTAGGAGGGGGTTGTATTGTTCATTTTAGCCCCCACTGTTCTGCTCTTCACCTTTTCCTTCAAATTTTTTTGGTGTGACACCTTCTTGTGACTTCGGCAAGATGGCTGTTTTGAAGATCTGAGCCTGACATCTTCCAACCTGCTGTCTAGCTGTCACTAAAGCTTTCTTATTTTTTTCAGGACCATATCCAGTCATAATCCTGTCTTTGTGTTCAGGTATCACTTCTGGGCCAGAAGCATGGAAGCCAAGCTCCTGGCCAACTGTATGTATCTCTCTCTCTAGCCCCTAAAGCTCTAATACCGTGGGTAAGGCATTTGCATTGCATTTTTGCATATCTGGGCTTTATCCCTTGCCCCACATATAATCCTTAAAGCACTTTAAGCATTGTTAAATTATGTCACCACCAACACCCACCACCCAGCAAACAAAATAATAGCAAGAACAAAAATTGCTATTTTATTTGATAATAAGGCTTTGAAGAAAATAAAGCAGGGCAAGGGACAGGAGTGAATAGGTTTCTTTATGTATGGTAAGGAAAATTCTCTCTGGGTATGTATGACATTCGAACCTAAAAGAAATAGGAAATAAGTTTATTTATGGATTCCTGTTTTTGTTTTTGTTTTTTGTTTTTGGGCCACACCCAGTGATGCTCAGGGGTTACTCCTGGCTGTCTGCTCAGAAATAGCTCCTGGCAGGCACAGGGGACCATATGGGACACCGGGATTCGAACCAACCACCTTTGGTCCTGGATCGGCTGCTTGTAAGGCAAAGGCCGCTGTGCTATCTCTCCGGGCCCTATTTATGGATTCTTGAGAAACCTATGTTATGAACCATTTATGACTCATGATGCCATGCTTGGAAAATTCTAAAAGGGCTTTGTTGACTTGGTAAGGTTTGGATTTTATTGTAAGTGAAATGAGAAATCAGAAGAGAATTCTAAGTAAAGAAGTAAGATGATCTAACTTTTTTCAAAAGAAGCACTTCAGGGGCATGAGCACAGCAGCAGGGTGTTTGCCTTGCATGCAGCCAACACAGCACTGACCCAGGTTCAATTCCCAGCATACAGTATGGACCCTTGAGCCTGCCAGGAGCTGAGCACAACTGGGAGTGGCCCCAAACAAAAAACAAACAAAACAAAACAACAACAAAAAAACCAAAACCAAAACCAAAACCAAACCCCAGAACCCCATAAAGCTAAAAGAATCACTTCAGTTATTGGAATATGGTGGATGCATCTATATAGGATTGTGGAAACTGAGAGTCCTGTCCATTCAGTGCTTTATTCACTTTATTGGCTTATCCCTATTTGTCAATAAATTTCCTTTATTAGATATGCCAGAATGGCTAAACAGCAGGTAAAATCTGACAAAATTGGTTATAGTAAAATGTAATCTTCTCAATTCTCTGGACTTAATGGGATCTTCTCAATACCCAAACAAGGCTTACTGAACAAAGTCCAGTTTTTCTACAGGTCTCACTTGGTGTCCTGTCTTGGTTTGCCTTGGGTATTGCTCTTGGAGGCTCGCTTATTTTTCTGATCTTCACTTACACAGTCAAAGTTCTCGTACTTAGTGACATCTCCAGGGTGGATCAAGGTTTTCTGTCCTTGATAAATGGCTCTAGGCACATGATAACTTTGCTATTTCTACTGATTGCAGAGAATGCCTTAACTTCATGCAACACTCTCTTTAGTTAATGTATAAGTCAAGAAAACTTTTTGTTTGGTTGGTTTTGCTTTTTGGGCCACACCCAGCAGTTCTCAGGGCTTACTTTTGGCTCTGTGCTCAGGGATAATACTTGGCATGACTTGGGAGAATATATGAAGTGCCAGGGATCAAACCCCAGTCAGCTGCATGCAAGTGCTGTACTATCACTTTAGCCTTCAGGAGACATTTTTTTTAAGGAGAGATATTTATTTTGTAAAATAAAATTTGTAATTTTATTTGTAATTTGTAATAAGTTTGTAAAAATTTATTTTGTAAAACAGAGAAAAATTGGCTCCATTTTAGTGGGAGTGGCTTGATATTTTTTGTTTTTCTCTCTTGATCTGTCTTGCCATACTGACTACACCAAAGTCTCCTGCTTCTGGTTGTGCCTGGCTAATGGGAGTTGCAGTGGAGATCTCATAATTGGCAGGATTTACATTTTGAATATTCATTCTTCTTCCTCATCTCTTTTTTAAAAATAAAAGAAAACTGAGTTGTCACTTATTGTTCTGTTGCTACAGGTCACAACTCCTGGGGTCAGTCCTGTATTTAAAATACAGCTTCTTGGTTCAGGGATGCCTCAGTGGCTAAAACTGCTTCATTGCCAATTTGAGGACATAAGTTCCATGTGTGCTGCCTACAAGCTGTGTCGCCTTTAAGCTCTCAAGTAAGGTTCCTGTGTCCCTGCATTCTGGGACTGCCTATGCCACCACAAAATATGTCCTCTGCAGTATACAATGGATTTGCATAAACACTACAACTGAGAGGTGTGAAATTCTGGTTCACACACACATTTAGCACCATAACTAGAATGTGGAGGAATATTAGAACTGAGTGTAACTCCTAGTAAACAAGTGGGGTGAGAAATCTCAGGTCCCCTGGCTCAAAGCACTGAGCAGCCTGATGGTATATGTGACAATATGATATGTATATGTGATAGGTATATGTGATATAAAATAGCAATAAAAGAAAATGGGAGGGGGGAAGCACAAACCAATACACACAAATTGCTCTTACTCTTCACATCCACAGGAGGTAATTGGCCCCTAATTGTTTCCTGTCCAGGAGAATTCACTCTATTTTAAGTGACTACTTTATTAAACTCTTCTCAGTTGTTCCATCTTGTTCCATACCATCGAGGGAGCTCCCAATAACTGACTGCTGACTTAAGTCAGAACTGTTCAGAATCACAAAAATCAAACTTTGATCTTTCTTAGTAGCCTTTTTCAAACTTTTCAAAGGTCAAGAATTTGCTTTACTGGAAAAATTTCTCAGTCACAGCCTCTCAGGAAAAAAATTTAGCTTGTAAGAGCTGAAACTTCAGCGAATCTGATTTTTCTACCAGTCATGAATATTTGAGGACATTCCCTTGAATGTGAGTGAATAAATAGGAGCAGCAATTTACAGATCATCTGGGTCACAAGATTGAATATCTAGAAGTTGTTGTGCAGGCTGCTCAGGAATGTTCTGCTTATTTAAAAGAATTATGCGCCTATTCATTACTCTGTCCAACCCTGTAGATAAATACCTCATATCCAAGCCACAGAACTAAAAGCTGATTTACTTAAGGAGGAGGCAAGCTAGCATACAAGCATCATTTTATTGAGGAAAAAGTGGGTGGAGGAACTGCTTTATTGTGAAAACATTTTAGTTTTATATTAAGGTAGTATTAATAGTAGTGTTTGGCTACCAAAAATAAGTAAACACCTAGACCGGTCAGAATGTTGGTAAACATGGTGGAAAAATCACAAAAATAGCTTATATTTTTAGTGGTTTACTTTTGTCATGAAAACAACTTAGTTAAAACACTATGGTCTATTTTTCTGTCATGTCTTTAATTACTTATTAATTAAATGTCATGTTAGAATTTGTTGTGCTAACTTGCTCAATGCTGGGACTATATAGATAATACCATACATGTCAATAGCGTTAAAAACCAATAAATTGAGCAATACACTTTTCTAGCATGGGTTACATGGGTTTATTTGAAAAGATTGTTGTAAAATTTAGCTACTCCTATGAGTCATTTTGATTTTAGATGTGAACATAGCTCTGAGTGCATAAGTGTTTTGAACATTCCATAATTTTTATTATTATCACAGTACTAAATATTTGGTTACAAGAAGATGATATCACTTTTTATAATTTTATTTTAGCCATGCTTGTCACAAAAAGAAAACATTTATAACAATTTAATGTCTAAAACAAAAAGCAAAATCACACCAAAACTTGAAGTTGCTAGAAAATGGATTAGGATAGCATAAACTTAAAAAAGACTAATTTGATGGGCAGACATCTATATATTGTCTTCTTTCTCTGCATGATTGTTTCCCAAATATTTCAAATGAGCATTTTCAGAACTGGAGAAACTGTTGAGATGCTTTATATTGTCGGGACAGGTTAGGAATATTCCATTTCCTCTCTGTAATCTACCTCTGCAGATATTTTTAGTTTTCCATAAACCGAGTGAGGAAAATACAAGGTTTCTGCAGAACAATGGCCCTGATACTTTTTTTTTTTTTTTGAATGGTGTGGTCAGGTATGTTTATGTTAATGTATGTAGGAGTGCTTCAAAGCAGTGCTCCCATAACTTTGGTGTGTTTGCTGTGCTGGTAGCTTGGGCCTGGCTCAATGGCCACCGAGATCACTCCTATAGTGTTCAGGGGCCACCAGGGGGAATAATCAACAGTGCCCTGAAGGGTAATGGCATGCAGGTAATTGAACTCAGGACCTAGTTGAAATGCCTATCATAGACTCCAATCCTTGAGCTAGTTTCCTGCCTTGGTCCTGTTATTACATTGATGAAAAAAATTACTATAGATAAAAAGAAATGACTCAGTTTCCAAAATTTGCTTAGTACTTACATAGGTATGTCTTAGCCTTGGTTCCTTATTAGAGATGTAAAAGGACAGTATCTAAAACTATAGACGATGGGAAAATGGGACATGTGGATTTTAGGAGCTATTTTATGTTATAATTATTCAGAAAGTCAAGTTAATGGTTTGTTCTTTACATATACCTAAGAAAAAAATCATTTAAAATCAGTATCTTTATGCAGCCTACCTGTTACCTAGAATATATGCCCATGTACTAAAAGCAAGCAGTGTGTGTGTGTGTGTGTGTGTGTGTGTGTGTGTGTGTGTGTGTGTTTAGGAGGAGGTTGTCATTCTAATATAAATTTTACAGCATCTCTTTATGACTGTAATTGCTTTTATGGGGCTTAGCAACTCCCAGTTGTATCATCTACTCTATTTTTAGAAAAAGCTTTTTTTTTTTTTTTGGACTTGAGGGTGCTGCCATTTTTGTTCCAAGTATTTCCTTGTCATGCTCACTTGCAGAAAACTGTCTTTTCTCTTGAAATTTAATCAAATGTTTCTGAATAAAAGTTTTGAGTAATTAGAGATTCACAAGAAGTAGGAAGGATTAACAGAAAACTCTTATATACCTTCTTTTTTTGGTTTTTCGGGCCACACCCATTTGATGCGCAGGGGTTACTCCTGACTAAGCGCTCAGAAATTGCCCCTGGCTTGGGGGGACCATATGGGACACAGGGGGATCGAATCGCGGTCCTTCCTTGGCTAGCGCTTGCAAGGCAGACACCTTACCTCTAGCGCCACCTCGCCGGCCCCCTTGTATACCTTTTTACCCATTTTCTAAACTTGCAATATCTCTCAAATTTCTACATTATACTTCACTATAAAGACATTGATGCAGACAAAGCCAAAGTACAGAACACTTTTCTTTGCCAGAATCTCTCTCTTGTTGCCTTCTAGATGAACATCTAGTTTTCTCCTTCCTTTACCTCTATTTTCTAACATCTGACAACTATTAATCTATTCTATATTTAGAACATCTCTATATTTATCACTTAAAGTTTTATACATGCAGTAAACTTGTGTATCAAGAGCATAAAGATTAATACTATTGTCAACTATATTGCCTTATTTAGAAGTTTTTAACAATAAATCATAAATAATTTTTTTCCTATAAATGGAATCAGTATGAAATATTTTTGGATTATCTCCCCCCTCCAAATTATTACCATCTGAGAGTTATCCAAATTGTGGCACAAATTAAAGGCCATACATTGCAACTATAAAACAGGATTACATGATATTAATATATTACCAGGTCAATTATTTATTTAACCATATATATATAATTTTTTCGGTTTTGGGCTTTTATGAATAAAATGGCTATAGACATTTTTGTATAGATTTTGAACATGGACATAAATCTCGACTTCTCTGGGATAATTTCCCAGGAATGTGATTGCAAGTTTACCTTTTCTTTCTTTCTTTTTTTTTTTTTTTGGGGGGGGGGTCACAATGGCAGTGCTCAGGGGTTACTCCTGGCTCTGTGCTCAGAAATCACTCCTGGCAGGCTCAGGGGACCATATGGGATGCCGGGATTCGAACCACTGACCTTCTGCATGTGAGGCAAATGCTTTACCTCCATGCTATCTCTCCGGCCCCACAAGTTTACCTTTTAAAGAAATGTCAAATCTGCTTTCTTGGGTGACTACATATTACTATTCACTCCAACAATAAATCTACATTTTTCAATCCTCACTACATTTGCAGTTGTAAATATTGTCATACTTATTGTAGTCATTTTGATAGTTGTGTAGTGGTAACATATTGTGATTTTAATTTGTAGTTCCCTGGTTACTAATCTTGTTGAATATTTTTTAGTGCTGTTATAGTCATCAGTAAAATGAACTTTCATATATTTTGCCAGTTTTTCGAATGGAATTGTTTCTTTTAGTTTTAGTGGGTTTTCAAGAGTTGTTATATTTAGATGAGTGTTTATTGAATTTTTAATCTGCTATTGGTTTATAGCTCTCTTCTCTTCTCTCCCTTCTTTCTCCCCTCAGCTCACTCCTTAAATCCTCTCCTCCCTTCCTTCCATGTTTCCTTCCCTCCCTAGTTTTAGGTATGAGGTAGCTCTAATTTTATAAAATAAGCATATAAATGTTGCTTTCATTTCTTTTTTTCTGGAAGAGATGGCACAGAATTAAAGTTTAAATTCTCTTTCAAAAATTCCCCTTGAAGACAGGCTTAGAGATTTTCTCTTCCAGCATTTCTAAATCATGAACCTAATTTCAGTTAAAAAGATATTTAAATAATATATCTTATATTTTGTGAGTTATGTGAAGTCTTCTGACAACTACTGTGTCTGTAGTGGTTAGGTCTTATTTCATTCCTGATATTAAAATGTGTCTTCTCTTTTTGGGGGGTTGATTTTGCAAAATATTTGCAATTTTACTTAGTTTATAAAAAACTAATTTTCTGTTGTACTTCTCTCCAATTTTACTTATGCCTTTATTAATTTATTGATTTTTTTAGTTGTAAAAGCGAGGTCTTTTATTTTTATCCAGAATTCCTGCAATGCCATGTTAAATGCGAAATCTGTAACAAATTAAACAAATTTATCTTAAATGCTCATTAATCATAGATTAACAAAATAATACAAAGGAATCCTAGTTAAAATTAGTTGTATGACTAATTTTAAGATTTACAGAGATTTAATAAATAACTAAAAAAGTTATCTTAGTTCCTTAGGCTCTAGTGACATTTAATAATATAATAACTTTATTTTTGCAGAAGTTTAACAGTCAAAAATAAATTTTTCTATAACACTTGGTACAGCCACATTATAATGACAAATTTTATCCAAATTTCACCACATTTCATGGACTAGAAATTGGAGATTCCAAGTCCCTCATATTTTGGTGGGCCTATGCAAACAATAATTGCCACTCTAACACCATTTTTACTGTACTGCTTTGACTCTAATCCTTTAGAAAAACAACCCACTTAAATATTTCAGGTTAACTTAAACTAATAGGCATGTGCATGGAAATGTAATAAAGTACTTTGCCTTCGATGTTTAAGGAGTTACATAAGTTTTATGTCTTTAGATTGTTTTTGTGTGCTGCTAAGAAATATTATGTACTACAATCTGGGGACTTGAGGGACAAAGTAATTGTTCATGGGTTCTGCTTTATTTTTCTTAATGTTCTTTGGCTGAAAGTTCAAAGTTAAGATATCAGCAATGGGACTACTAAGAATTCTGTTTATGGGTGATTGTCCTTCCACTGTAACTTTACCTTGTCCTCTTTCTTTGCATCTTTGTTCTCATAATTAAAAATAAAAAATTAATAAAATTGAAAAAGCCTATCTTGTAGCATGTTGCTTTGCTTACTATTGCTAGAGCCATAGAAAATTCTCTTAATTTATTGATTTTAATTCAGTTTTTATCACTGCCTTTCCCCTAGTTGGCATTTCTGTCAATTGTTGGGAGTTGCACACACTCTTGGTCGTGTTGCTTTCACATTTAGTGAATTCCTTATTGGAATTCACATTGCCCTATTCACGGTGAAGTAAATTTTTATTTTAAATGAACTATTTTCCTACATTTTTGTCTGTGATTTTAATACAGAGGCTAATGCAGTGTTCCAAAGGTGTTCCCCCCCACCCAGTGGTTGTACTACTGAACAGAGTGTTTACACATATATTTTTACTTTTAGTTTTGATGTTATTCAGCTATCACACCATGTAGTTGTCGTGCTTGCAGACAGCTAGCTACACTGAAACTGGAGTACTTACAATACCAGGGATCTCAGGAAGAAGAGCAGTTGGGCACAAATAGTGGAATAGCCAGGATATTGCTCAAAGTAAGTATCAGGCTCTTGGTCTCACATTCACAAACAAGGTGTTTTTGCCACTGACCCATTTATTTCTTTTTTATTTATTTAAACATCTTGATTAAAAATATGATTGTGATTAGGTTTCAGTCATGTAAAGAACACCCCCTTCACCAGTGAAACATTCCCCACCACCAATATCCCAAATCTACCTCCATCCCACCCCACCCCCATCTATACTCCAGACAGGCTTTCCAGTTCCCTCATTCATTCACATGATTATGGTAGTTCTCTGTGTAGTTATTTCTATAACTGAACTCACCACTCTTTGTGGTGAGCTTCATGAAGTGAACTGGAAGTTCCAACCCTCCTCTCATTGTCTCTGAGGATTGTTGCAAAGATGACTTTTATTTTTCTTAAAACCCATAGGAGAGTGAGACTATTCTGTCTCTCTCTCTCTCTCTCCCTCTGACTTATTTCACTGAGCATAATTGACTCCTTGTACATCCATGTATAGGAAAATTTCATGACTTCATCTCACCTGACAGCTGCATAATATTCCATTGTGGATATGTACCACACTTTCTTTAGCCATTCGTCTGTTGAAGGGCATTTTGGTTGTTTCCAGAGCCTGGCTATTGTGAATAGTGCTGCAATAAACATAGGTGTGAGAAAGGGGTTTTTGTATTGTATTCTTGTGTTCCTAGAATATATTCCTAGGAGTGGTATAGCTGGATCATAAGGGAGCTCAATTTCTAGTTTTAGGAGGAATCCCCATATCACTTTCCATAGAGGTTGGACTAGACAGCATTCCCACCAGCAGTGGATAAGAGTTCCTTTCTCTCCACATCCTCGCCAGCACCAATTGTTCTCATTCTTTGTGATTTGTGCCAATTGCTGTGGTGTGAGATGGTATCTCATCGCTGTTTTGATTTGCATCTCCCTGATGATCAGTGATGAGGAGCATTTTTTCATGTGCCTTTTGGCCATTTGTATTTCTTTTTTTTTTTTTATCAAAGTGTCTGTTCATTTCTTCTCCCCATTTTTTGATGGGATTAGATGTTTTTTTCTTGTAAAGTTCTGTCAGTGCCCTGTATATTTTGGATACTAGCCCCTTATCTGATGGGTGTTGGATGAATAGTTACTCCCACACGGTGAGTGGCTCTTGTATCCTGGGCACTATTTCTTTTGAGGTGCATGAAGCTTCTCAGATTAATGTATTCCCATCTGTTGATCTCTGCTTCCACTTGTTTGGAAAGTGCAGTTTCCTCCTTGAAGATGCCTTTAGTCTCAATGTCATGGAGTGTTTTACCTACGTGTTCTTCTATATACCTTATGGCATCAGGTCTGATATCAAGGTCTTTAATTCATTTGGATTTTACCTTTGTACTTGATGTTAACTGGAAGTCTGTGTTCGCTTTTTTGCAAGTGGCTAGCCAGTTCTGCCAGCACCACTTGTTGAAGAGGTTTTCCCTGCTCCACTTAGGATTTCTTGCTCCCTTGTCAAAAATTAGGTGATTATATGTCTGGGGAACATTTTCTGAGAACTCAAGCCTATTCCACTGATCTGGGGGTCTGTCTTTATTCCAATACCATGCTGTTTTGATAACTATTGCTTTGTAGTACAGTTTAAAGTTGGGTAAAGTAATGCCTCTCATTTTCCTTTTCCCTAGGAGTGCTTTAGCTATTCGAGGGTGTTTATTGTTCCAGGTGAACTTCATAATTGTTTGATCTACTTCTTTGAAGCATGTCATGGGTATCTTTAGAGGGATCACATTAAATCTGTACAATGCTTAGGGGAGTATTGGCATTTTAACGATGTTAATCCTGCCAATCCATGAGCATGGTATGTGTTTCCATTTCCGTGTGTCCTCTCTTATTTCTTGGAGCAGGGCTTTATAGTTTTCTTTGTATAGGTCCTTCACATCTTTGGTCAAGTTGACTCCAAGATATTTGAGTTTGTGTGGCACTAATGTTTATGGAATTGCCTTCTTGATGTTCATCTCTTCCCTATCATTATTGGTGTATAAAAAGGCCCTATTTCTTGGTCCTGTAATTTTATTTTTTTATCCATTCTGCTTTCTTTGGTTTGATTTTAATCCTGTTTTCTTTAGTTTCTTTCTTGTTCATTTTTTATTGGAGTCCACCCATTATTACTTCTCATCAGACCTGTGCATTTTCCACATCTGATGTCTTAGAATTCTTTATAATTATAATTTTCAAATACATGACTATGATTTTTTTTATCATTATTTCTTTTTCTGTATCATATATACAGTTTGGAATTCACTCAACCCATTTAATCTGTAGATTTATGTCTTTTGCTAAACTTAGTAAATATTTTTTAGCAATTTTTACTTCAACTACATTTGTGGCTCACACTATCTTTCTCAGCCTCTGGGACTCAAAACAAGAATGTTAGAACTTTTATTATAGTCTCCAAATAGAGACTATGCGTTTTTAGTCCACTTTCTTTGTTATTTAGTTTAATTTAGCTACAATATTAACATGTTCTAGCTTGAATTCATTCTATAATGTTGTTGAGTCTGACTGCTGTGCATTTTATTTCATGTAATATTTTCCTTTTATAAAAGTTTTGATTTTTTAATTTTTGTATGTATTTGCTAATATTAAAATTTCTTTTGCATGCCCATAAAACTTGTTTTAAGCATGTTCATAATTGCTCACTGAAGTATTCTATGATCGATGCTTCAAAATACTTATCAGGCAATTATCTTTCTCTTTTTTCTTTTAGTTTAAGTTTTTCCTGGTTGGTTTCTGGCATAGCCTAATTTTTGATGAAAATTTGAACATATTGAGTATTACATTGTAGAATAACATCAGAGCAACAAGTTCAAATAAAAAAGCAGGCAAGAAATATTTCCTTAATGATAGTAAAGAAAGAGTTGCAGCTGCAGAAAGTGCTCTTTTTTAAAAATATTATTTATTTTTAAATATTTTTAATTTTTAAATAAATTTAATCTTTTATTTTTTAATTTTTTAAATAAATTTGATCTTTTATTTCTAATTTTTAATTTTTAAAATAATTTTATTATAACCAACGTGAATTACAAATCTTTCACAGTAATAGTTGAGGTACATAGAGACATTGAATCAGGGGTATTCCCACCACCAGTGTTGTCCTCCCTCCACCCTTGTTGATCTTTTATTTTTTATTTTTTAATAATATCTTTTTTTTTTTTTTTTTGGTTTTTGGGCCACACCCGTTTGACGCTCAGGGGTTACTCCTGGCTATGAGCTCAGAAATCGCCCCTGGCTTAGGGAGACCATATGGGACGCCGGGGGATCGAACCGCGGTCCGTCCTATGCTAGCGCTTGTAAGGCAGACACCTTACCTCTAGCGCCACCTTCCTGGCCCCTAATAATATCTTTATATGCACCATGATTACAAACATGATTGTAGTTGGGTTTTAGTAAGTTGCACTTTACCATTGCAACATTCCCACCAACAATGCCCCCATCTTTCTCCTCCCTGACCCCTTGCATATATTTTAGACAGGCATTCTAATTCTCTCACTAATTAACATTGTCAAGATAGTTGTTAGTGTAGTTATTTCTCTAACTGCACTCAACACTCTTTGTGGTAAGCTTCATATCATGAGCCAGTCCTTCCGGCCCTCATCTCTATTGTCTCTGGGATTTATTACAATAATGTCTTTTATTTTTTTTAAAACTCAGAGATAAGTGTGACTATTCTGCGTCTATATATCTCCCTCTGACATATTTCACTCAGCATAATAATTTCCATGTCCATCTATGTATAGGAGAATTTCATGACTTCATCTCTCTCAACAAATGCTTAATATTTTATTATGTATCTGTATCATAGTTTCTTTAGTCATTCATCTGTTGAAGGGCTTCTTGGTTGTTTCCAGACTGCAATGAATATAAGTGTAAGGAAAATTTTTTCATATATTTGTGTGTGTGTGTGTGTGTGTGTGTGTGTGTGTGTGTATGTTGCTAGGGTATATCCCTAGGAGTGGTATAGCTGGATCATATGGGAGCTCAATTTACAGTTTTTTGAGGAATCTCCATATTGTTTTCCATAAATGCTGGACTAGACAACATTCCCACCAGTAGTGAATGAGAATTCTTTTATCTCCACATCCCTGTCAGTACTGTGAGGAAGGGAATTTTGTATTTGTGTGTGTGCGTGTGTTCTTAGGGTATATCCCTAGGAGTGGTATAGCTAGGTAATTTGGGAGCTCAATTCCAGTTTTTTTGAGTAATTTCCATATTGTTTTCCATAAAGGCTGGACTAAATGGCATTCCCAACAGCTGCAAATGATAGTTTTTTCTCTCCACATCCCCACCAACACTGATTATTATTGTTCTTTGTTATGTGTGCCAGTCTCTATGGCATGGGATGGTACCTCATTGTTGTTTTTATTTGCATCTCCCTGATGATTAGTGATGTAAAGCATTTTTTTCATTAGGCCCTTTGACTATTCTTTGTGAAAGTGTCTATTCATTTCTTCTCCCCAATTTTTGATGTAGTTAGTTTTTTCTTGTTAAATTTTATCAGTACCTTGTATATTTTAGATATTAGCCCCTTATCTGATGGGTATTGGGTGAATAGTTTCTCCCATTCTGTGGGTGGCTTTTGTATACTAGGCACTATTAGCTTTGAGGTGCAGAAGCTTTTTAGCTTAATATAGTCCCATTTGTTTATCTCAGTTTCCACTTGTTTGGAGAGTGCTTTTTCCTCCTTGAAGATGCCTTTAGTCTCAATGTCATGGAGTATTTCACCTATATATTGTTCTATATACGTTTTAGTTTTGGGTCTTATAACACTGTCTTTAATCCATTTGAATTTGATATTTGTGCATAATGTTAGATGGAGGTCTGAGTTCACTTTTTGCATGTGGCTAACCAGTTGTGCAAACTCCATTTGCTCCATTTTGCTTCTATTGCACCTTTATCAAAGATTAATTGCACTACCAGCTGAGAACCTTTACCTTCTCAAAAAAAAAAGAGAGGACAATTCTAGGAGAAATACTTAGAGATATTTATGTATATTAGCAAGCAAAAAACACTGAAAATATATTCTTGTAAAATATTGTTTTATTTTTATAGAAAAGTTATTTGCATATTAAATAAAGTTCATTAGCTTAAACTTGAATTAAACTTAAATTAGAGTTTTTTAAAATTATTTTATAAAATCTTTAAGCACCATAATTACAAGCATGATTTTAGTTGGGTTTCAGTCATAAACAGAACAACCCCCTTTCACCAGTGCAGTTTTCCCATCACTAATGCCACCCCTCCTACCTTCCCATCCCTGTCTGTATTTGAGACAGGCATTCTACTTTTCTCATTCATTTACATTGTCATGATATTTGTTAGTGTAGTTGTTTCCCTAACAGCATTCATGTGCTTTGTGGTGAGCTTCATATTGTGAGATGGCCCTTTTGGCCCTTAAATCTATTTTTCTGGCTTTATTACAATAATGTCTTTAATTTTTCTTAAAACCCAGAGGTAAGTAAGATTATTCTATGTATCTACCTCTCTCCCTCTGACTTATTTCACTCAGCATAATAGATTCCATGTACATATATGTATCAGAAGATTTCATGACTTCATCTCTCCTGACGGCTGCATAATATTCCCTTGTGTATATGTATGTACCACAGTTTTGTTAGCCAGTCCTCTTTTGAGGGGCATCTTAATTGTTTCCAGAGACAGGCTATTGTAAATAGCACTGCAATGAATATAGGTGTGAGAAAGAGATTTTTGAATTGTAATTTGAATTCCCTAGAGTATATCCCTACTGGTATAGCTGAATCATATGGGAACTCAATTTTCAGTTCTTTACTTTTGTTTTTTCAGTGACACCACTGACGCTCAGTGGTTGTTCCTGGCTTGGAGGACCATATGAGATGCCAGGGGATTGAACCATGGTCCGTTGTAGGCTAGTGTGCACAAGGAAGATGTCTTACCACTTGCGCCACCACTTTGGCCCCAATTTCCAAAGTTTTGAAAAATCTCCATATTCTTTTCCATAAAATTTGGACTACACAACATTCCTACCAGCAGTGAATCAGAGTTCCTTTCTCTCCACATCCCTGCCAGCACTGCTTGTTCTCATTCTTTGTGATGTGTGCCAGTCTTTGGCATGAGATGGTACTTCTTGGTTGTTTTGATCTACATCTCCCTGATGATTAGTGATGTGGAGTATTTTTCATGTGTCTTTTGGTCATTTTATTTCTTCTTTGAGAAAGTGTTAGTCCATTTCTTTTGTTCATTTTTTGATGTGGTTAAATTTTTTTCTTGTTAAGTTCTGTCAGTGCCCTGTATATTTTGAAGATTAGCATCTTATCTGATGGGTATTGGGTGAAAAGTTTCTCCCATCTGTAGGTGGCCCTTGTATCCTAGGCACCATTTCCTTTGAGATACAGAAGCTTCTCAGTTTAACATAATTTCAACTGTTTATCTTTGCTTCCACTTGTTTGTAGAGAGCTGCTTCCTCTAAGATGCTTTATTCTCAATGTCATGAAGTGTTTTACCTACGTGTTGTTCTATAAACCTTATGATTTCTGGCCTTATATCAAGGTCTTTAATCTATTTAATTTGACCTCTGTGCAAGTGTTAGGTGGATTCTGAGTTTGTTTTTTTGCAAGTGGCTAACCAGTTGTGCCAAGACCATTTGTTGAAGAAGTTTTTCTTACTCCACTTTGGATATTTTATCCCTTTATCAAAAAGTGATTATATGCCTGCAAAACATTCTCTGAATACTCAAGTCAATTCCATTGATCTGAGAAACTGTCTTTATTCCAATACCTTACTTTTTGAATAACTATCGCTTTGTAATACAATTTAAAATTGGGGAAAGTAATGCCTCCCTGATTCTTTTCCCCAAAGATTTCTCTAGCTATTTATAGTGCTTATTGTTCCAAGTAAATTTCAGGAGTGTTTAATCACTTCGTTGAAGAATTTCATGGGTATTTAGAAGGATTGCATTAAGTCTGTAAAATGTTGGGGAGTATTGCTATTTTAATTATGTTAATCCTGCCAATCCAAGAGGAGAATATGTATCTTTATATCCTTGATCCTCTTTTCTTTCTTTTTTTAATATAATTTTTATTTTAATTATAGTGGCTTGCATATTGTTCACAGTAATATTCCAGGTACATATTACATTGAATCAGGGGAATTCCCACTACTGAATTGTCCTATGACAATCGCTCCCATTCTGCCTCCCATATCCTCCACTCCCCCATCAGGGGCTGTTAGAATGCGTGGTCCCTTCTGTGTTTAGTATTACTTAGTGGTCTTATAACTGTTTGGTTCTTGAAGTAATGTTTTGTAGTTTCCTTTGTATAGGTACTTCACCTCTTTAGTTAAATTGACCACAAGATATTTGAGTTTGTGTAAATGGGATTGTTTTATGAATGTCCATTTTTTTCTATCATTATTGATGTATAAGAAGGCCATTGATTTCTGAGTGTTAATTATGTAGCCTGCAACTTTGCATATGAATCTATTGTTTCTAGAACCATTTTGGTTTAGTGTTAGAGTTTATTAAATATTGTATTATGACATCTGTAAACAGTGAGAGCTTGATTTCTTCCTTTCCTATTTGGACATATTTTTAAATTGATATATTTTCCTTGGCTAATCACTATAGCAAGGACTTCTAGTACTATGTTGAATTGGAGTGGTGAGACGCAGCCTTGTCTTGTACCAGATTTTAGAGGAAAGGTTTTTATTTTTTCTCCCTTGAGTAGATAATTTAACATTGCCTTGTAGTAGATGGCCTTGAATATATTGAAAATAGGAACTTTCATTCTCATCTTGTTGAAAGTTTTTTTTTAATCAAGAATGGGTATTGAACCTTATCAAATGCTTTTTTATGCATCTATTGATATAATCATATTGTTTTTATTTTTCTTGTTGTTGATATGTGTATTTTGTTGATTTATTTATGATTTTAAACTATCCTTGCATTCCTGGGTAAAACCTACTTGATCGTGGTGGATGGCCTTCTTGATGAGGCATTGTATCCGATTTGACAGAATTTTGTTGAGGATCTTTACATCTGTGTTCATCAGAGATATTGGTCTGTAATTTTTTGGCAACAATTCTCTCTGGTTTTGGTATCAAAGTGATTTTGACTTTATAAAACTATTTGGAAGTGTCATGAAAGAGCCATACAAGGATTGGTAGTAGATCTGCTTGAAAGATTTGAAAGAATTCATTATTGAATCCATGTGGGCCTTTGCTTTTAATTTTTGAAAGACTTTTGATTACCATTTTAATTTCCTCAATAGTGGTGGGGGTGTTTAGATATGCTACATCATACTGATTCAACTGTGAAAGGTTATAAGCGTTCAAGAATTAATCTATTTCTTGCAGATTCTCATCTTTCGTGGCACAGAGTCTCTTAAAATAGTCTCTGATTACTAGTGATACCCCCCTTTGATTTCTTTTTTTCCTATTTATCTCTCACTATAATTGTCATGGTATTTGTTAGTGTAGTTAGAGCTCCAACTGTGCTAACTACACTTTGTTGTATATCATGCATGAGCTGGTCCTTTTGGCTGGCATCTCTATTGTCTCTAGGTATTATTACCATACTCTCTTTTCTTTTTTTAATAATGTTTTTTATTTAAACACCTTGGTTACAAACATGATTGTGGTTCTGTTTCAGTCATATAGGAGGACACCATACACCCCATCACCAGTGCAAGATTACCACCACCAATGTCCCAAATATCCCTCCTCCCGACCACCCCCCCACCTGTACTCTAGACAGGCTTTCTATTTCCCTCATACATTCTCATTGTTAGGATATTTCACAATGTAGTTATTTCTATAACTAAACTCATCACTATTTGTGGTGAGATTCATGAAGTGGCCTGTAACGTCCAGCCCTCCTCGTTTTTGTCTCTGAAAATTATTGCAAGAATGTCTTTCATTTTCTTAAAACCCATAGATGAGTGAGATCATTCTGCATCTCTCTCTCTCTTATTTCACTCAGCATAATAGATTCCATGTGCATCCATGTATAGGAAAATTTCATGACTTCATCTCTCCTGGTGAATGCATAATATTCCATTGTGTATATGTACCACAGTTTCTTTAGCCATTCATCTGTTGAAGGGCATCTTGGTTGTTTCCAGAGTCTTGCTATGGTAAATAGCGCTGCAATAAATATAGGTGTAAGGAAGGGATTTTTGTATTGTATTTTTGTGTTCTTAGGGCATATTCCTAGGAGTGGTTTAGCTGGATCGTATGGGAGTTCAATTTACAGTTTTTGGAGAAATCTCCATGTGCTTTCCATAAATATTGGACTAGAAGGCATTCCCTCCAGCATCTCTCTACATCTTTGCCAACACTGCTTGTTCTCATACTTTGTGATATGTGCCAATCTGTGGTGTGAGGTGGTACCTCATAGTTGTTTTGATTTGCATCTCCCTGATGGTTAGTGATGTGGAGCATTTTTTCATATGCCTTTTGGCCATTTGTATTTCTTTTTTTGTCAAAGTTTCTGTCTATTTCTTCTCCCCATATTTTGATTAGATTAGAAATTTTTTTCTTGTAAAGTTCTGTCAGTGCCTTGTATATTTTGAGATTAGCCCCTTACTTAATGGGTATTGGGTGAACAGTTTCTCCCACTCAGTGGGTGGCTCTTGTATCCTGGACACTATTTCCTTTGAGGTGCAGAAGCTTCTCACTTTAATATATTCCTATCTGTTAATATTTGCTTTCACTTGTTTGGAGAGTGCAGTTTCCTCCCTGAAGATGCCTTTAGTCTCAATGTCCTGGAGTGTTTTACCTATGTGTTGTTCTATATACCTTGTGGTATCAGGTCTAATAACAAGTTCTTTAATCCATTTGGATTTTACCTTCGTACATGATGTTAGCTGGGGTCCAAGTTCACTTTTTTGCAAGTGGCTAGCCAGTTGTGCCAACACCACTTGTTGAAGAGGCTTTCTTTGCTCCATTTTGGATTTCTTGCTTGTTTATCAAAGATTATGTGATTGTATGTCTGGGGAACATGCTTTGAGTACTCAAGCCTATTCCACTGATCTGAGGGTCTGTCTTTATTCCAATACGATGTTGCTTTGATAACTATTGCTTTGTAATACAGTTTAAAGTTGGGGAAAATAATGCCTCCCATATTCTTTTCCCCAATGATTGCTTTAGGTATTCTAGGGTGTTTATTGTTCCAAATGAATTTCAAAAGTGATTGATCCACTTTTTTGAAGAATGTCATGGGTATCTTTAGAGGGATCACATTCAGTCTGTACAATGCTTTGGGGGAGTATTGCCATTCTAGTTATGTTAATCCTGCCAATCCATGAGCAGGATATGTGTTTCCTTTTCCATGTGTCCTCTCTTATTTCTTGGAGCAGAGTTTTATAGTTTTCTTTGTATAGGTCCTTCACATTTTTAGTCAAGTTGATTCCAAGATATTTGAGTTTGTGTGGCACTATTGTGAATGGGGTTGTTTTCTTAATGTCCATTTCATCCTTATTACTATTGCTGTATAGAAAGGCCATTGATTTTTTTGTGTTAATTTTGTAGCCTGCCACCTTGCTATATGAGTCTATTGTTTCTAGAAGCTTTTTGGTCGAGTCTTTAGGGGTTTCTAAGTAGAGTATCATGTCATCTGCAAACAGTGAGAGCTTGACTTCTTCCTTTCCTATCTGAATTCCCTTGATATCTTTTTCTTGCCTGATCACTATAGCAAGTACTTCCAGTGCTAAGTTGAATAGGCGTGTTGAGAGAGGACAGCCTTGCCTTGTGCTAGAATTAAGAGGGAAGGCTTTTAGTTTTTCTCCATTGAGGATATTTGCCTATTTCTTGTGGTAGATGGCCTTAAGTATATTGAGAAAGTTTCCTTTCATTCCCATCTTGCTGAGAGTTTTTTTTTCAAGAATCAGTGTTGGATCTTATCAAATGCTTTCTCTGAATCTATTGATATGATCATGTGATTTTTATTTTTCTTATTTTTATGTTTTGTATTATGTTATATATTTATGGATGTTGAACAATCATTGCATTTCTGAGATGAAACCTAATTGATCATAATCCATGATCTTCTTGATGAGGCCTTGAATCCTATTTGCCAGAATTTTGTTGAGGATCTTTGCATCTGAGTTCATCAGGGATATTGGTGTGCAATTTTCTTTTTTTGTGGCATCTCTGTCTGGTTTGGGTATCAAGGTGATATTGGCTTCATAAAACCTATTTGGAAGAGTTTCCTTTCTTTTGATTTCATGAAGAGTCTTGCCAGGATTGGTAGTAGTTCCTCTTGAAAGGTTTGAAAAAATTCATTAGTGATCCATCTGGGCCTGAGCTTCTGTTTTTGGGAAGACATTTGTTTACTGTTTTAATTTCCTCAATAGTGATGGGGATGATTAGATATGCTATATAACCTTTTTTAAATATAATTTTTATTTTAATTATAGTGGCTTACATATCGTTCACAGTAATATTCCAGGTACATATTTATATTGAATCAGGGGAATTCTCACCACCGAATTGTCCTCTCACAACCACTCCCATCCTGCCTCCCATATCCTCCACTCTCCCCCTCCAGGGGCTGCTAGAATGTGTGGTCCCTTCTGTGTCTAGTTTATTACTTAATGGTCTTATAACTGTTTGGTCTTGGTGCCTCCATTACTGCCACCTCCAATTGGGAGGTGTGACTAGAATGTTCAATTTATGTGGTTTTGTTTGAGGAAGAGAAAGGTAATATAATGGGTAAAAATCATCTTCGCCGACTATGAGCAGGGTCATTCTAGAGGCTCTCATCCTTAATTTGAGGGACAATGGAGAAAAGATGAAGGTGAGACACCACAACAGTTCAAAAAGAGGAATCAAATAAGATATCCAGTGAGCACTGCAGCACTAAAAATATGCACCACATAGTTACCATGGTCTTGAGATAGGAAATATGACAAGGTGCAAAGAGGAAGAAGAGAAAAGAAGAAAGAAAAAGTAAATATATAATTAAAAAATGGACAGCTACTTCAATATCTACCCCAAAACAAAGAAATCGACAAAAACTACATAAAAATAATAAAAAATAAAAAATAATAAATAAATAAATATAAAAATATAAAAAGGATTATTTAGTGTTTTTTGTCTTTCCCCCCCCACATAGGCACAGTAAATATTGGGGTCATCCATAACGGGAATCCCCTTGGCCTAAGAGATACAGGGTTTTTCTACCCTTGGAATATACTGTCATGGGATTATCTATAGACTCCTTTCACGTTCATTTACTCTCCCCTTGGTGTTTTTGTGCCATATGAAAGACTTCTGCTCTGATTTGGATGATAAAGACAGACCTCTAAACTAGAGGTCTCAGTCTGTGCACAGGTCAAGGAGTGGAACTTATGATGATGACTTTCTTTGTGATTTTAGAAGTTCTGTTTCCTCGATGTCATTTTATTCTGTCTTCTGTGGTTAGTGGTGTTGGCCCTTGTGCATAAACTCAGATGGAGCCTGGGATATCGTCTTTCATTATATTTCCAGAAGACCCATTCAGTTGCAATTGCCTCAGTCAGGACTCTGAAATTGGAGGTCATGATTGTTATGCAGGACGTAGACCAAACCCTAGATTAGGGCTTTCTTGTTGGTCCCAGAATACATACTGCCCAGTCATGGTTCTATCATGGTCATCTGTAGATCACGTTCTTGGCTTTTGCACAGCCCATAGTGTGGTAAGTCTTCTGATTTTGTTTTATCATTAGTTGGTAAGGTAGGATAACCTGTTCTTATGTTTTCCTCGTTGTCAGAATATCATATTAGAACTGACATATGTTGGAGATCGAGTAGTATTCAGGATGTCCCAGGTGGGCTTTGGTTCCTGTAGCTGTTGTGAAGAACTGTGTCAATTCTATGTCTGGGATTTAGGATTCAAGTCTGGATGGTTGGTGTATAATCTTCTGGCGTCTAAAATGGATACACATGACATATTTTCAAGGTGGGAGATTCCCCTGTATTGTAAATAAGTATGAGTTCTTATCACTAGTAGATAAGAGCTTGTTTATGTATCTGGGATTTCCCCTTTTTTAGTGTGCCTTTGCAGGAAGAAATGGTGCTTCATTATACTGTCGGTGCATTTGGGGGTGAAAAGAACAGAGAAACAAGTAGCCCACCGAAAACTTAAAAATAGAAATAAAAAATATGTTTGCTCACATATGTATAGTGAAAAATGGTTTTAAGTAAAATGAAATAAAAAATAAGGGCTCCCTGTGTGTGACACCAGGCGGGGAAAATCCGCGAAAGTACACCGGCCCAGTGGGGCTCAGCTGTGAAAGACTGTGAGTGTGACCTGTCTATGTCTGTCTACTGTCCTCTTGCGTGAAACTCTTGCGAGTGGGGCAAAAAGAGCCTCCAGAAACCTCGCTCGCCCAGACGCCATTTTCAGGGAGGGACTTCAGAGCATAAAACCCGGCTATCCTTTGCAAAAGCTGGCTCCCTGTGTGTGACACCAGGCGGGGAAAATCCACGAAAGTACACCGGCCCAGTGGGGCTCAGCTGTGAAAGACTGTGAGTGTGACCTGTCTATGTCTGTCTACTGTCCTCTTGCGTGAAACTCTTGCGAGTGGGGCAAAAAGAGGCTCAGAGGAGCACGGCCGCTCCGCTTCGCTACGCGGCCGTGCACTCTTTCTAAGGAAAGAACTCCATTGCAACAAGAAGGAAAAATCACACTAAGAACGGCGCTATATCACAGAAGCAAACATTTCTCTCTGGACTGTCTTCTCTGTTACATGCTCGGGCCTAAGATTTGACCCAGTGTGAGGCTTCATCCACGGAGGACTCCCCTCCCTTAGAGGCAAGTCAGCCCATCCAGAAAGGGAGGAGCCAGAGGAGTGTGCTGCCTACATCATATAGACAATGAATACCACTACAACACGTAGAAAAACCCACAATACAAATGTGACAATGGGGAAACAGCGCAGGCCAGCATCAGACATAGAGAATGAAGATGACAATTCTGAGGACCAGATAATGACTGAACAACTAATCAACCTCTCAGATAAGGACTTTAGACTAGCAATATGGAAGGTGCTCAACAGACTCCAAGAAACCATGGATCGAGTTGAACAGAACACTAATAAGAACCAAGAAAATATGAAGGCAGAAATGACAAAACTCCAAACTGAAATAACATGTCAACTAACAGGCCTGAAAAACTCAGTAAACGAAGTGAATGACAAAATGGATAAGCTCTGGGACAGGGTATCAGAAGCTGAGAATAGACTTGGTGCTGTGGAAGATGAGATACATAACAATTCCATACAGCAGGAGAGATTGGACAAAAAACTTAAAGCAAATGAGCAGACAATGGAAAAATTAGTCAAAGAATGGGAACAGACGAAAATAGAAGTCTATGATAAGATCAACAGAAACAACTTAAGAATCATTGGAGTCCCAGAGACCCAGGAAGAAAATTTCCAGGAAGAATCAATGGTCAAGAACATCATTAAAGAGAAACTTCCAGAGCTAAAGAATATATGTGATCAAATCCTGCATGCCCGAAGAGTCCCAACCAAAAGAGACCCCAGAAAAACCACCCCAAGACACATCCTAGTCACAATGACAAATCCCACAGATAGAGACAGAATTCTGAAAACAGCAAGATCAAAAGGGGAAATCATGTTCAAGCAAGCTTCCCTGAGATTTACAGCAGACCTGTCACCAGAAACGCTCAATGCCAGAAAGCAGTGGTGGGATATTGTGACAAGACTGAATGAAATGAATGCTTCACCCAGAATACTATACCCAGCAAAACTCACTTTCTGGTTTGATGGAAGAATACATGGTTTCACAGACAAAAAACAGCTCAGAAACTTCACAGACACAAAACCAGTCTTAAGAGAAAAACTGAAAGACCTAATCTAAGACAAGACTACCCAAAAGACACACCAAATTTTGAAATAAAGATGGCGTTAAATCCCAGGACAATTCTTTCTCTCAACGTCAATGGACTAAATGCACCAGTTAAGAGACACAGAGTGGCTAAATGGATCAAAAAACTCAATCCAACCTTCTGCTGCCTACAAGAAACGCACCTGAATAGTCAGAACAAACATAGACTCAAAATAAAAGGCTGGAGAAAAGTTATCCAAGCAAACAACACCCATAAAAAAGCTGGAGTGGCCATACTAATATCAGATAATGCAAACTTTATACTCAGGAAGGTTGTAAGGGACAAAGACGGACATTTTATATTAATCAAGGGGTACGTAGAGCAGGAAGAATTCACTCTCCTAAACATATATGCACCGAATGAGGGGCCAGCAAAATATTTAATACAACTGCTGACAAATCTGAAAAATAATATCAACAACAACACAATAATTGTGGGGGACCTAAACACGGCTTTGTCAACACTGGACAGGTCAACCAGACTGAAACCCAACAAGAATATACTAGACCTGAGGAGAGAAATGGAAGAAAGAGGCCTAGTGGATATATATAGGACACTCCATCCCCAGAAACCTGGATACACATTCTTCTCCAATGTACATGGGACATTCTCCAGGATAGACTACATGCTGGCACATAAAACATACCTCCATAAGATCAAGAGGATAGAAATTTTGCAGACTACCTTCGCTGACCACAAGGCTCTGAAATTATTTGTGAACTCCAAAGGGACTCAGAAGAAACACTTTAACACCTGGAAGTTAAACAGCCTCATGCTCAATAACCAGTGGGTCCGAGATGAAATCAAGGAGGAAATAAAAAGGTTCCTGGAAACAAATGACAATAAAGACACAAACTCTCAGAACTTATGGGACACAGCAAAAGCAGTACTGAGAGGAAAATTTATAGCTTTGCAAGCACACATCAGGAAGGAAGAAGGAGCTTACCTGAGTAGCTAATAGAACTAGAAAATGCTCAACAAAAGGACCCAAGAACAGGAAGACAGAAGGAAATAACAAAGCTGAGAGCAGAAATCAACGAAGTGGAAACTCAAAAAACAATCCGAAAGATCAACGAAAGCAGAAGTTGGTTCTTTGAAAAAATAAACAAGATTGATAGACCACTGGCAAACCTAACAAAGAAAGAGAGAGAGAGAAACTTGATAACTCGTATCAGGAATGAAAAAGGAGAGATCACTACTGATATGACAGAGATTCAAAGGGTAATCAGAAACTACTTTGAAAAACTCTACGCCACTAAAAATGAGAACCTGGAAGAAATGGATAAATTCTTGGACTCTTATAATCTTCCACGGTTGAAGGAAGAGGATGTAGCATATCTAAACACCCCCATCACCATTGATGAAATTAAAACAGTAATCAAATGTCTGCCGAAAAACAAAAGCCCAGGTCCAGATGGATTCACTAATGAATTCTATCAAACTTTCCAAGAGGAACTACTGCCAATCTTGGCAAGACTCTTTCATGAAATTGAACAAACAGAAACACTTCCAAATAGCTTTTATGAAGCCAACATCACCTTGATACCTAAACCAGACAGAGACGCTACCAAAAAAGAAAATTACAGACCAATATCACTGATGAATGCAGATGCAAAGATCCTCAACAAAATCCTGGCAAATAGGATTCAATGCCTCATTAAGAAGATCATCCACTACGATCAAGTAGGTTTCATCCCAGGAATGCAAGGCTGGTTTAACATCCGTAAATCTATCAACATAATACACAACATCAATAACAAGAAAAATAAAAACCACATGATCATATCAATAGATGCAGAGAAAGCATTTGATAAGGTCCAACACCCATTCTTGATCAAAACTCTCAGCAAGATGGGAATGGAGGGAACCTTTCTCAATATAGTGAAGGCCATCTACCACAAGCCAGTGGCAAATATTATCCTCAATGGAGAAAAACTGAAAGCCTTCCCTCTAAATTCTGGCACAAGACAAGGCTGTCCTCTCTCACCACTCCTATTCAACATAGCACTGGAAGTACTTGCTATAGCGATTAGGCAAGAAAAGGATATCAAGGGAATCCAGATAGGAAAGGAAGAAGTCAAGCTCTCACTGTTTGCAGATGACATGATACTCTACTTAGAAAACCCTAAAGACTCTATCAAAAAGCTTCTAGAAACAATAGACTCATATAGCAAGGTGGCAGGCTACAAAATTAACACACAAAAATCAATGGCCTTTCTATACACCAACAGTAATAAAGAAGAAATGGACATTAAGAAAACAACCCCATTCACAATAGTACCACACAAACTCAAATATCTTGGAATCAACTTGACTAAATATGTGAAGGACCTATACAAAGAAAACTATAAAACTCTGCTCCAAGAAATAAGAGAGGACACACGGAAATGGAAACACATACCCTGCTCATGGATTGGCAGGATTAACATCATCAAAATGTCAATACTCCCCAAGGCATTATACAGATTTAATGCCATCCCTCTAAAGATACCCATGACATTCTTCAAAGAAGTGGATCAGACACTTTTGAAATTCATTTGGAACAATAAACACCCTCGAATAGCTAAAGCAATCATTGGGAAAAAGAATATGGGAGGAATTACTTTTCCCAACTTTAAACTGTACTACAAAGCAACAGTTATCAAAACAGCATGGTATTGGAATAAGGATAGGTCCTCAGATCAGTGGAATAGGCTTGAATACTCAGAAAATGTTCCCCAGAGATACAACCATCTAATTTTTGATAAAGGAGCAGGAAATCCTAAATGGAGCAGGGAAAGCCTCTTCAACAAGTGGTGTTGGCACAACTGGATAGCCACTTGCAAAAAATTAAACTTAGACCCCCAGCTAACATCATGTACAAAGGTAAAATCCAAATGGATTAAAGACCTCGATATCAGCCCCAAAACCATAAGATATATAGAACAGCACATAGGCAAAACACTACAGGACATTACAGGCATCTTCAAGGAGGAAACTGCACTCTCCAAGCAAGGGAAAGCAGAGATTAACAGATGGGAATATATTAAGCTGAGAAGCTTCTGCACCTCAAAGGAAATAGTGCCCAGGATACAAGAGCCACCCACTGAGTGGGAGAAACTATTCACCCAATACCCATCAGATAAGGGGCTAATCTCCAAAATATACAAGGCACTGACAGAACTTTACAAGAAAAAAACATCTAACCCCATCAAAAAATGGGGAGAAGAAATGAACAGACACTTTGACAAAGAAGAAATACGCATGGCCAAAAGACACATGAAAAAATGTTCCACATCACTAATCATCAGGGAGATGCAAATCAAAACAACGATGAGATACCACCTCACACCCCAGAGAATGGCACACATCACAAAGAATGAGAATAAACAGTGTTGGCGGGGATGTGGAGAGAAAGGAACTCTTATCCACTGCTGGTGGGAATGCTGTCTAGTTCAACCTTTATGGAAAGCGATATGGAGATTCCTCCAAAAACTGGAAATCGAGCTCCCATACGATCCAGCTATACCACTCCTAGGAATATACCCTAGGAACACAAAAATACAATACAAAAACCCCTTCCTTACACCTATATTCATTGCAGCTCTATTTACCATAGCAAGACTCTGGAAACAACCAAGATGCCCTTCAACAGATGAATGGCTAAAGAAACTGTGGTACATATACACAATGGAATATTATGCAGCTGTCAGGAGAGATGAAGTCATGAAATTTTCCTATACATGGATGTACATGGAATCTATTATGCTGAGTGAAATAAGTCAGAGAGAGAGAGAAAAACGCAGAATGGTCTCACTCATCTATGGGTTTTAAGAAAAATGAAAGACACCCTTGTAATAATAATTTTCAGACACAAAAGAGAAAAGAGCTGGAAGTTCCAGCTCACCTCAGGAAGCTCACCACAAAGAGTGATGAGTTTAGTTAGAGAAATAACTACATTTTGAACTGTCCTAATATTGAGAATGTATGAGGGAAATGTAGAGCCTGTTTAGGGTACAGGCGGGGGTTGGGTGGGGAGGAGGGTGATTTGGGACTTGGGTGATGGGAATGTTGCACTGGTGATGGGTGGTGTTCCTTTTATGACTGAAACCCAAACACAATCATGTATGTAATCAAGGTGTTTAAATAAAAAAAAATTAAAAAAAAAATAAAAGAACTATAAAAGGAAATTAAGATTAGACACATAAAAAAAAATAAAAAGGTAGTGTTATACAGGTCTTATACTTACGATGGAAGTATAGGTTTCCCCATTGCCTTTTGAGATTATCTTGAGGGGTGTGGGTTCCCAGGCCCCTTTTCATCGCACACCCTGCCCTTCCTGAGATTGGTAAAAGATTTGAGGGGGGGGTCTTGTGTAAAGTTCTTGCATTGGGAGTCCTTTTAGGGCTAAGTCCAGTATCCAGCAACAGTCCACATTAGGATAAGTTGGTAGGGAGAGCCACACAGTATGAGTCAGTAGGGGTGTTGATTGTCTTTTCCTGCTGCGGACGAGGTGTGGGTTTGAGTGGACGTCCCTTCGCTTGGGTCCTGGGTATTGGTTTGTTGGGGTAGGAGGTCAGTCTTGATGCCTAATAGATTAAGAACTGAAGGTGAAGAGTTTTAATAAATTGAATAATCTGGATGGGATTGAGGGGTGAAGGGGTAGTCAGATTCCTGGAAGGGGGAAAGGGGAGAGTATTTGGGAGGGCAGAAAGGAAGAAAGGGGAAAATATGGTTAAATAGGGAAAAAAGGAAGAGGGAGTAGTGAGAAGAGAGGTGAAAAGAGTGGGGGCATGTTATTCTGCTTGGATATGTTCGATGAGTAGGCCCCGTAGTACAAGTCTGCAGGTAACCATTGCTGCTTAAGTGGTCTGGCTGGGTAAATGCTACAGGTCCTAAAAGAAGGTATGCCCTAGAGATAAAGGGTGTGTTAAAAAGTTTTGTCCAGACATTTTTGTAACGCAACCTGTGTATGGTATCTCGTGTGGCTTAGATCTGAGATGCCATCTTAGGTTGTCCATCCTTTGTATCCAAGAACGCCTGTGGACAGAAAAGCTGAGAGGTTACTTTAAATATATTAAGCTTAAGGCATTAACACCTATTATTTTGAAATACTTTGGTTGTAGTCAGTGATTTCCTGTGGTATTCTTTACCTATAACCTTGTATAAGATCCCCAAGAGATTATTATGAGCCTTTACACTTACAGGCTGATTACATACCTGTTCACTCTACACTGCTGTTTCTGCAGTTGCTGGTTTCTTTATGGTTTAATGTGTAGTCGAGGGTTTATGATGTTCCTCTTTCATGTGTTTTGGGCTTTCTGCCCAGTATATGTGTGGTATTACAGTGTTTGGAATATCTACCCTGTTAAGTCCTGTTATTTGATCTTTGAATATTAGTTGTATATATGGTGTAGTTTCTAGGTGCTTCAGAAGAGTGCTATCATTCTGTGTTTATCTTTCATCTTCTGACTTACTTCGTTTAACATAATATGTTCAAGGTCCATACATGTTGCTGCAAAGTCTGTGATTGATTCATTTTTTACTGCCATGTAGTATTCCATTGTGTATAGATACCACATCTTAATAATCCACCCATCTGTTGTTGGGCATCGGGGTTGGTTCCAAGATTTGGCTATTATACTGAGTGCTGCGATAAATAGTGGGGTGCACACATATTTTGGGATGAATGCCCTTCCGGTTTGGGGGTATATACCCAGGAGAGCAATTGCTGGGTCAAATGGCAGCTCAATTCTGAGTTCCTTGAGCACTCTCCAGACTGTTCTCCATAGGGGTTGAACTAGGGGGCATTCTCACCAGCAGTGAATGAGAGTGCCTTTCATACCACAACCCCGCCAACAGATTGTTTCCATTATTTTTGATGTGAGCCATCCTCACTTGTGTAAGTTGGTACCTCATTGTTGTCTTTATTTGTATTTTTCTAATGATGAGTGAAGGTGAACATGTTTTCATGTGTTTGTTGGCCATCTTTCAATCTTCTTCGAAGTGTCTTTTCATTTCATCTCTCCATTTTACTATGACTTTATTTGGTTTTGTGGAGATCATCTTCTCTGAGTGCTTTGTATATTCTGGATATCAGCCCTTTATTGGACATGTTGAGTGCAAAGATTTTTTTTCCCATTCAGTTACCCGTCTTCTTGTGTTGAGTATGATTTCTTTTGCCATGCAGAAGCTTTTTAGTTTGGTGTAGTCCCATTTGTTGTTTGATGCTAAAGTTCTTGCCATTGGCAATCTATCATCAAAGACTTTTTTGATATATAGGTCATCGAGTGTACCACCTATTTTTTTTCTCAATAAACTTTATGGCTTCGGGTCTGATTTCGAGGTCTTTGATCCATTTTGAGTTGACTTTTGTATATGGGGTGAGGTATGGGTCAATTTTCAATTTGTTAGGTTTTCCAGTTGTACCAAAACCATTTGTTGAAAAGACTTTCTTTGTCCCATTTCAAGTTCTTGGCTCTTTTGTCAAATATTAGTTGACTATATGTCTGGGGGCTTATGTCTGGAAATTCTGTTCTAACCCACTGGTCTGAGGCTCTGTCTGTACCAGTACCATGCCGTTTTTTATCACTATGGTTTTATAGTATAGCTTCAGGTTAGGTAGCGAGATGCCACCCAGCTTCTTGTTTTTTAGTATATGTTTGGCTATCTTTTGTGGTTCCAGATGAATTTTATGATTGATTGTTCTAAGTCTTTAAAGAATGATGTCTGAATTTGGATGGGGATTGCATTAAATCTATATGGGATTTTGTGTAGGATGGTCATTTTGACTATGTTGATTCTACCTACCCATGAGCATGGGATGTTCTTCCATTTCCTTAGATCCTCTTCAATTTCTTTCTGAAGTGTTTTGAAGTTTCCCTGGTATAAGTCCTTCACTTCCCTTGTAAGGTTGATCCCTAGGTATTTAATGTTTTTGTTACTATTTTAAATGGAATTAAATTCTTTGTTGGGGGGGGGGGGAAGAGGGTTACTCCTGGCTGCCTGCTCAGAAATAGCTCCTGGCAGGCACGGGGGGAACCATATGGGACACCAGGATTCGAGCCAACCACCTATGGTCCTGGATCGACTGCTTGCAAGGCAAACACCACTATGCTATCTCTCAGGGTCCGGAATTGAATTCTTAATCTCTCTCTTCACTTCTACTACTCTTCTACTTCATTATTCGTGTAGAGAAGTGCTGCTGTCTTTTGTGTATTCACTTTGTAGCCAGCCACTTTGCTGTATTGGTTAAATATTTCTAGAGTTTTTACTGTGGACTCTTTACGGTTTTCTATGTATATCATCATATCATCTGCAAAAAGGGATAATTTGAGTTCCTCTTTCCTAATTTGGATTCCTTTGATTCCCTTCTCTTGTCAGATTGCTATTGCTAGGACTTCTACGATTATATTGAATAAGAGTGGAGAGAGTGGACAGCCTTTCCTAGTTCCTGACCTTAGTAGAAATATTTTCAGTTTTTTGCCATTATGGATATTGTTGGCTGTGGGCTTTTCATAGATAGCTGTAACTATCTTGAGAATGGCTTCTTCTAAGCCTATTTTGCTGAGTGTTTTCAACATAAATGGGTGTTGAATTTTGTCAACTGCCTTCTTTGCATCGATTGATATGTTCATGTGGTTTTTGTTTCTCTTGTTGTTGATGTGGTGTATAATGTTGATTGATTTTTGTATGTTGAACCAACCTTGCATCCCTGGGATGAAACCCACTTGGTCAGGTTGTATAATCTCTCTGATGTAGTGCTGGATTCGGTTTGCTAAAATTTTGTTGAGAATTTTTGCATCCATGTTCATTAGGGAGATTGGTCTGTAGTTTTATTTCTTGGTGCTGTCCTTGCCATCTTTGGGAATGAGTGTGATATTAGTCTCATAAAAGGAGTTGGGGAGGGTTCCTGTCTTTTCTATGGTTTGGAAGAGCCTGTGGATCAATGGTAGTAAGTCTTTTCGGAATGTTTGATAGAATTCACCTGTAAAACCATCTGGACCTGGACTTTTGTTCTTAGGGAGTTTCTTAATTTTTTCTTAGATTTCGTCTGAAGTGATTGGCTTGTTTAGGTTTTCTAGATCTTCAGATTCCAGTTTTGGTAGCTGGTATTTTTTCAAAGAATCTGTTGATTTCTGCTGGGTTCTCTAGTCTAAATGAGTATAGTTGTTCATAATATGACCTCATGATATGCTGTATTTCTTGGGGTTCTGTTGTAATCTCTCCCCTTTCATTTGTGACTCTATTAATTTGGGTGATTTCCCTCTTTTTTGGTGAGTCTTGCCAGTGGTTTGTCTATCTTGTTTATTTTTTCAAAAAAACAACTCCTGGACTCATTGATTTTTTGTATTGTTTTCTTGGATTCTATGTTGTTTATTTCTGCTCTGATTTTTATTATTTCTTGAATTCTCATTGTGGTTGGGTTTCTTTGCTGCAGTTCTTCCAGTTCCTTAAGGTGATCCTTTAAATCGTTGGTTTTGTTATTTTCCTCTTTTCTGACATAAGCCTGTATTGCTATGAGTTTCCCCCTAAGTACTGCTTTCGCTGTGTCCCACAAGTTTTGACAAGTTGTCTCTTCATTATCGTTTGTCTCAAGAAATCTTTTTATTTCTTCCTTGAGTTGCTCTTTGATCCAACTGTTGTTGAGTAGCATTTTGTTTAATATCCAGGTGTTTTATTTTCTCCATTGTTTCTTCTTACAATCAATTTTGACCTCTGTTGCATAGTGATCTGATAGGGTGCTTCTGATGATCCTTACATTTGTGGTTTTATATAAGTTAGATTTATATCCTAAGGCATGGTCTATTCTGGAGAAGGTTCCATGTGTGCTTGAGAAGAACTTGTATTCTGCTTTTTGTGTGTGGAAGGCCCTATATAAGTCTACTAGCCATAGATCTTCTAACTTTTCATTTAGGGCTTTTATTGCTTTGCTATTTTTCCGCCTGCTGTATCTATCCAGTGGTGATAGTGGAATATTGAAATCCCCTACTACTATCACATTTCCCTTCATGTGTTTCTCCAGGTTGTGATTAATTGCCTCACATATTTTGCTGAGTCTACATTAGGTGCTTAAATATTGACCAGGGTTAGTACTTCTTGATCTATTTTTCCCCTGATCAGTATGTAGTGACCTTCCTTGTCTCTGGTCACTTTCTTGAGGTTGAATGCATTTGGTTTGATATTAGGGTGGCTGTCCCTGCTCTTTTTTGTTTTCCATTGGCCTGTATAATTAATTTTCATCCTTTTATTCTAAGTCTGTGCCTGTCCTGCATTAGGAGATGTGTTTCTTGCAAGCAGCAGAAGTTCGGTTTATGTTTTCTGATCCAGTTCTCTAGTATATGTCTTTTAATGGGAGAGTTTAGACCATTAACATTTAGGGAGATTATTGACAGTGAGGGATGATGTGTAGTTGTGTTGTGTGGGGTTGTTGTTGCTGTTACAATTGAGGATTTGGATTGTGTAAATCGTCTCTGAGTAGGTCATTTAAAATTGGTTTTGTTTGTGCAAATATTGTTAGATCACTTTTATTTGAGAATGTTTTTAGTCTTCCTTCCCATATGAATGAGAGCTGCTGGGTATTGGACCCTAGGTTGGAAATTTCTTTCATTCAGTCATTTAAATATGTCATTCCACTGTCTTCTTGCTTGAATTGTTTCAAATGGGAGATCTGGTTTAATTCTTAATTCCCTTCCTTTTTACTTGAGGTTTTTTTCCTCCCTTATGGCTTTTCAGAGTTCATCTTTCTGTTTGTTTGTTTGTTTTTTGCCATTTGGATTACTATATGTCTTGGTATTGGCTTATTAGGGTCTATTTTATTAGGGACTCTTTTTACTTCCTGGAATTGCATTGAGGTCTCTTTCCAGAGGGTTGGAAAATTTTCTGCTATTATTTCCCTGACCACTTGTTCTTCCCCTTTCCCTGTTTCCTCCCCTTTTGCTATACCTACAATTTTTAGATTATTTCTTTTGTCTTTGTTTATTAAGTACTGGACTTTCTCTTCCAGTGCTTTGCCTTTTATTTCCTTGTTGGTTTCCCGGACGATTTTTGATTGCAATTTTTCTTTGAGTTGTTCTATATGCTTTTCTAGCTGTGAAATTCTACTCCTATAGCTTTTTACATTATTTATTGTTTTCTTAAATTCCATTTGTATGGAATTTCTCATATTCTGTAGCAGTTTTTCTCTTAGTTGGTTGATTTTTTTCATCCATGGTTTTTTTGTACTCGCTGGCTAGTGCTTCTTTCATTCATTTACCATGATTTCTATTTCTTTTTTCATAGTTGTTTTCAGATCTTTATCTCTTGGATCTGTTCATTTTGGTGGACTTAGAAACTTGTCTGTGTTTCCTTCCATATCTCCAGATGTTAGGGTCTTCCTTGGTTTACCCATATTTCTTTGCAATTCTTGGTGTTGCCTGGTTTGCAGGGACTTTCAATTAGGGCGCGCTTTTTCCACCTGCCTTGTTTGATATAGGTATTTCTGGTTTGTTTGGTATTTTGCATCCAATTTTATGGGCTCTTAATTATTTAAGAAATTTGGGTGTTAGGTCTGAGCTGGCTAGACCTATATGTTGTGTTAGGCCGTTCGCGTGGTCAGCGTGAGTGGGCGGGGCTTCCCTACCTGAGGCAGGCAGGGAAAAACCAGGCAGGGGTGGTTAGATCCTAGGGCTGTTTTAGCTGTCGGCGTAATTAGGCAGGGCTTCCCTACCTGAGGCAGCAGGGAAAAACCAGACAGGGGTGGCTAGGGCCATTTGTATGGTCCGCGTGAGTGGGCGGGGCTTCTCTACCTAAGGCAGGCAGGGGAAAACCAGGCAGGGGTGTCTAGGGCCGTTCGCACAGTTGGCGTGAGTAGGCAGGGCTTCCCTACCTGAGGCAGGCAGGGGAAAACCAGGCAGGAGTGGCTAGGGCCATTTGTGTGGTTGGCATGAGTGGGTGGGGCTTCCCTACCTGAGGCAGGCAGGGGAAAACCAGGCAGGGGTGGCATAATCTTTATTCAATCGTGGAAGTTTATAAGAGTCTAAGAATTTATCCATTTCTTTCAGGTTCTCATTTTTAGTGGCATAGAGTTTCTCAAAGTAGATTCTGATTACCCTTTAAATCTCTGCAATATCGGCAGTGATCTCCCCTTTATCATTTCTAATATGAGTTATCAAGTTTCTCTCTCTCTCTTTCTTTGTTAGTTTTGCCAGTGGTCTATCAATCTTGTTTATTTTTTCGAAGAACCAACTTCTGATTGTGTTGATCTTTTGGATGGTTTTTTGGGTTTCCACTTTATTAATTTCTGCTTTCAGCTTTGTTATTTCATTCTGTCTCCCTACTTTTGGTTCCGTTTGTTGAGCACTTTCTAATTCTATGAGCTGTGCCATTAAGCTATTCAGGTAAGTCCCTTATCCTTCTTGATGTGTGCTTGCAGAGCTATAAATTTTCCTCTCAGTACCATTTTTTTTCTGTGTCCTATAGGTCCTGATGGTTTGTGTCTCTATTGTCATTTGTTTCCAGGAAAGTTTTGATTTCCTCTTTGATTTCATCTCAGACCCACTGGTTATTCAGTATTAGGCTGGTTAACTTCCAGGTATTAAAGTTTTCCTTCTGTGTCCCTTTGTAGTTCACATATAATTTCAGGGCCTTGTGGCCAGTGAAGGTAGCCTGCAAAATTTCTATCCTTTTGATATTATGTATGTTTTCTGTGCTAGCATGTAGTCTATCCTGGAGAATGTCCCATGTACATTAGAGAAGAATGTGTATCCAGGTTTCTGGGGGGTTGAGTGCCCTATATATATCTACTAGGCCTCTTTCTTCCATTTCTCTTTTCAGGTCTAGTATATTCCTGTTGGGTTTCAGTTTGGTTGACCTATCAAATGTTGACAATGCCATGTTGATGTCCCCCAAAATTACTGTGTTGTTATTGATATTCTTTTTCAGATTTGTTAATAATCGTGTTAACTATTTTGCTGGCCCTCATTCGGTGCATATATGTTTAAGAGAATTATTTCTTCCTGCTGTACATATCCTTTTAATAATACAAAATGTCCATATTTGTCTCTTACAACTTTTCTGAGTATAAAGTTTGCATCATGTGATATCAGTATGGCCACTCCAGTTTTTTATGGGTATTGTTTGTTTAGATGATTTTCCTCCAGCCTTTTATTTTGAGTCTATGTTTATTCTGACTATTCAGGTGTGTTTCTTGTAGGCAACTAAAGGTTGGATTGAGTTTTTTGATCCATTTAGCCATTCTGTGTCTCTTAATTGCACTTAGTCCGTTGACATTGAGAGAAAGAATTGTCATAGGATTTAGTGCCATCTTTGTGTCAAAGTTTGGTGTGTCTGTTGGTCAGTCTTGTCTTAAAGTAGGCCGTTCAATTTTTTTTTAAGACTGTTTTTGTGTCTGTAAATTTTCTGAGCTGTTGTTTATCTGTGAAGCCAGGTATCCTTCCTTCAAACCTGAAAGTGAGTTTTGCTGGGTGCAGTATTCTAGGTGAAGCATTTATTTCATTGAGTTTTCTAGGTGTAAGCATTTATTTCATTGAGTTTTGTCACTATTTCCCACCATTGCCTTTTGGCCTTGAGTGTTTCTGGCGACAGGTCTGCTGTAAATCTCAAGGATGCACCCTTGAATGTAATATTTCTTTTTGATCTTGCAACTTTCAGAATTCTTTCTCTATCTGTGGGATTCGTCGTTGTGACTAGGGTGTGTCTTGGGGTGTTTTTTCCTTTTTTTTTTTTTTTTTGTAGTTGGTACTCTTCAGGCATACAGGATTTGATCGCAAGTATTCTTTAGCTCTGGTAGTTTCTCTGTGATGATGTTCTTGACTGTTGATTCTTCCTGGAGATTTTCTTCCTGGGTCTCTGGGACTCCAATGATTCTTAAGTTGTTTCTGTTGAGCTTATCAAAGACTTCTATTTTCATCTATTAACATTCTTTGAGTAATTTTTCCATTGTTTGATCATTTGCTTTAAGGCTTTTTTCTAATCCCTTCTGCTGTATGGAGTTGTTACGCATCTTATCTTCCAGCGCACTAATTCTATGCTCAGCTGCTGTTACCCTGATGGAGAGGTTATCTATTTTGTCATTCAATTTGTCTACTGAGTTTTTCAGACCTGTTATTTGACCTGTTATTTCAGTTTGGAGTTTTCTGATTTCTGTCTTGATATTTTCTTGGTTCTTATTAGTGTTCTGTTCAACTCGATTTATGCTTTCTTTGAGTTCTGTGAACATCCTCCATATTTCTTTTGTACACTCCATATCTGAGAGACTGACTAGTTGTTTGGCCATTTTTGGGTCATCAGAGTTGCCATCTTCATTCTCTATGCGTGTTGCTCCTGCGTTGTTTCCACATTGTCACACTTATATTGTGGGCTTTTCTACGTGTTGTGATATTATTCATTGGCTAAATGATCTGTGCAGCCGCGTAGGGAAGCAGAGCAGCTGTGCTACTCTGGCTCCTCCCTTTCTGCACAGATAAACCCACCTCCAAGAAAGGCTAGCCATCTGCAGATGAAGCCACACACACAGGATGAAATCAGCCCCGAGGATGCAGCAAAGCACAGAAGACAGTCCAGAGAGAAGTGCTGGGCTTCAGAGTTCCAGCAGAGTTCAGCCGATGCCTCCCTTTCTGGTGTATCAACTCACCTCCACGGAAGGCTATGCATACGAACATGAAGCCACACACACAGGATGAAATCAGGCCAGAGGATGCAGCACAGCACAGAAGACAGTCCAGAGAGAATTGCTGGGCCTCAGAGTTCCAGCCGAGTTCAGCCAGTTCCTCCCTTTCTGACTTCATTGATTTCTGATTTAAGCTTTGTTATTTCCTTTTGCCTGCATATTTTTGGTTCCTTTTTTTGTTCATTTTCTAATTTTATAAGCTGTGTCATTAAGCTATTTATGTAGGTTCCTTCTTGCTTCCTAATGTGTGCTTGCCATAAAATTTCTTTCTAGTACTGCTTTTACTGTGTCCCATAAATTCTGATTGAGTCTTCATTGTAATTTGTTTTCAGGAAAGTTTTGCTTTCTTTTTTGATTTCTTTTTTGATTTCATCTCTAACCCACTGGTTTTTCATCATTGTGCTGTTTAATTTTCAGGAGTTAAAGTTTTTTTTTTTTTGTGACCTTTTGTAGCACACTTCTAATTTCAGTGTCTTTTGATCTGAGAAGGTAGTCTGAACAAATTTTTATCCTCTTTACTTTATAGGAGATGTGTTTTATGGGCCAGCATGTAGTCTATCCTGAAGAATGACCCAGATGGAATGTATATACAGTTTTCTAGGGATGGAGTGCCTTATATATATCTATTAGTTTCCCTTCTTCCATTTCTCTTTCAGAGCTAGTATATTTTAAGTCTGGTTGACCTATCTAGAGGTGACAGGGCAGTGTTGATGTATCCCACTATTGTTGTGTTTCTATTGATATCTTCTTTCAGATTTGTCAACAATTATATTAAATATTTTGCTGGTCCCTCAATGGGTGCATATATCATTAGGAGTGTTATTTCTTCTTGTTGTACATATTATTTGATTATTACTTAATGACTATCTTTTGTCCTTTATAATTTTTTGAGTTTAAAGTTTGTGTCATCTAATATATAGATGGCAACTCCAAAGCTTTCTTTTTACTTTTGGGCCTCATCCTGTGATGCTCAGGTGTTACTCCTGGCTTTGTGCTCAGAAATCACTCCTGGCTTGGGGGACCATATGGGATGCTGGGAGATTGAACCACAGTCCTAGGCTAGTGCATGCAAGGCAGATACCTTAAGACTTCCACCACTGCTCCAGCCCAGTCAACTCCAATGCTTTTAAAGGAGTTGGTTTTTGGATGATTTTCCTCCAGCCTTTGATTTTGATTCTATGTTTGTTCTGACTATTCAGTTGCATTTCTTGTAAGTAGCAGAATTTTGGATTCAGCTTTTTGATACATCTTGCCACTCTGTGTTTTTTTTAAAGTGCACTTAATTCATTGATTTTGAGAGAGATAATTATCATGGTATTTGGTGTCATTTTTGTGTAGAAATTTGGTGTGTCAGTTGTTCTATATTGTCTTAAAGTCGAGATTTCAGTTTTCTTTTAAGGCTCTTTTTGAGTCTGTAACATTTTTAAACTGTTGTTTATCCATGAATATGTGAACTTCCTTCAAACCTAAAACTGTGTCTGGCTGGGTGCTGTGTTCTAGGCGAAAAATTAATTTCTTTTGAGTATTTTTTACTACATTCCACCATTGCCTTGTGGTTTTGAGAGTTTCTTGTGACAGATCTGCTATAAATCTTAAGAATGCTCATTTGAATGAAGCTCACCACAAAGTGATGAGTGAAGTTAGAGAAATAACTACACTGAGAACTATCATAACAATGTGAATGAATGAGGAAAGTAGAAAGTCTGTCTAGAGTACAGGCGAAGGTGGGATGGGGAGGAGGGAGACTTGGGATATTGGTGATGGGCATGCTGCACTTGTGAAGGGGGGGTGTTCTTTACATGACTGAAACCCAACTACAATTATATTTGTAATGATGGTGTTTAAGTAAAGACATTAAAAAAAGAAAAGGGCACTTTTTACACCACAGTGTATGGACACCGCCAACCTCTCTAATGTCATAGTGGAGGACCTACAATGAACTTACCATTCTAGATAAACATACCTATAAAATAAATTTTTTACCACACCAGAAAAAAAAGGATGCTCCTTTTTTAATTAAACTTTTTTTTTAAGCACCATGATTACAAACATGATTATAGTTGGGTTACAGTCACAAACAGAACACCCCCCCCTTCACCAGTGCAATGTTTCCTCCCCCAAATGTGCCCCTCCCTTCTTCCCATCCCCTTCCTGTATTCAATACAAGCATTCTACTATAGTTATTTTTTTAAAGTTCAGTAAGCTGTTTTCTTTCTTTCTTTTTTAAAATATATTTTATTTAAGTAACATGATCACATTTGGGTTACAGTCATAACCAGAACACCCCCCTTCACCAGTGTAACATTACCCCCTCCCCCTTCCCATCCCCTCCCTGTATTCAAGACAGGCATTCTACTACAGTTACTTGTTTTTAAGTTCAGTAAGTTGTATTTTTTTTCCTTAAGGATAAGAGTAAAAAAAATATAGTAAAGGTGTGATAGTGAGAATCGCCATTGTTTGCATAGGTCCAGAAAAATGGAAAAATGGAGAAAAACTCCTTGACCTGATTACAAAAAGGCCTCACCCTAGAAGTTTATTGGCATAAGACAAACTCTGGGTTCCAGGCATACCAGTTCATCCAACAGTCATTCTCAAGGTCCCAGTGAAACTTTTTTATACTTTAGCTATTGTTGGTATCAGATTCTTAAAGACTCTGGATTCTGTGCATTTCTGTCATCGATGTCAGGCTGATGTGGAGCATCCTCTAGTTTCAGCATACCATTAAATGCAGAGTGATCTGCCCTGCATGCAGACTGTTGCTGAGTCATCTGGGTTTTGGGAGCACTCTTTGGAGTAAGTTAATGCCAAAGCAGTGGTAGGTCTTCCCTGGTAGAGGCTCGGATCTTGGTAATGTTAAAGACAATTGTGGTTGTTTCCATAGATGGTATCCATTGTTCAGGTGTGTGTGGGCAATGCCCATTTTCCTGAGGCCTGAGCCAAATCATTATGCCAATGTTCAGGGTAAAAGGCCTAATTACATTACCAAATTTGTGTTCCCATCTCTATTAGATAAGAACTTGTTTGCATATGTATTATTTTCCCATTTTAATGTGCCTATGCAAAAGAGAAGCAATGCCACAAGATATTGTTGGTGCATCTGGGGGCCGACAAATAAAGTCCAACATTCCCCATAACTTGGTACAAACATGAAATCTATACAGAGATACTCTTCTACCAGTATTGCTTATAAAACAGATCTCAAAGGGGGAAAATCAAACAATCAAATAACAAATCCAGTGGGCAAAATTGTCACTATATGAGGATATTCTACAAGAGTTATAGATGTTAAGGGAATACATCTGAGATATACAAAGGAGATACACGTGACCCTTTTATGTTTTAGAAATAGTCAAGAGGGAGAGGGGGTATTTCTGAGATACCATTTTGGTCTGTGATTGGACAAGCGAAGAGAGCATGGAGCCATGTCCTCCCCTTGTTGCCTGCTGAAGCTTCTGACTCCCCAAGAGGTTTTTGCTTCCTAATTGCTGGAAGTTGAAAGTTCAGCATACCCCTCCTAGCCCCTTGCAGGAACAAGGAAGTCTGGGGTCTCTTTTAAATTGCACCTCACTGGAAACCAATTGCTGGGACCCTGAGCAGGTGTCCAGGAATAACCCTGGGGATGGGGAGGAAGGAGAGAGAAGGCTGTGGGGGGCTGCTGAGGCTGCATCTCAACTTATCTTAGCCAAAAAGCCGACAGCATGGAACCTTGCCATGACGCATTGCCTGCTGAAGCTTCAGACTCCACACAAAAATTATTGTGAAAGATATGTAATCCACTTTGGCCAAAACAAAAATCATTAGTACAGAAAAATGGTTAAATGTGGGGTAACAAGAGATGGGAGTCAGGGAGTAAAGGAATAAAACGAGCGCCTGTACGGTGTTCAGATAATGACAAGCAGATGAAACACAATGATATCCATATATTTTTTATAATGTTCCGTTTGGGGACTAGTTTCACAATGGGCAAGTTAATAAGGAAACTTCCCTGATAAGTCCTACAGGAGGTCCTGCCAGCATGGTGTTTGGCAGCCCTTCGCCATGCCAAAGGTTGCTTTAACAAGGCCTAGAAAGGAGTGAGGGACATGGGTCACCCCAGCACCCCTCTACCTCCTTCCTCCAGTACTCAGGGCTTTGCCTGGACACATGGCTGGGCAAGCCACTGAGGTGGGTCCCTTGGAGGAGTTTATTTGTTTTCCTAAGCTCTCCCCATTTTCCCTCCCGGCTCCAAAGGGAGGTTCTGGGGGCGGGGGTTGCGACCTTCCGGCCTTCTGGCTCAGGAAGGATCTCTTTCCTTCCTGGGAGCCAAGCCGGGAGGTCCTGCCAGCATGGCATTTGGCAGCCCTCCGCCATGCTAAAGGCTGCTTTAACCAGGCCTAGTAAGGGGTGCGGGACATGGGTCACCCCAGCACCCCTCTACCTTCTTCCTCCGGTACTGCAGGGCTTTGCCTGATCACATGCCTGGTCACATTGTTCAGGGGTGGATGCTCCTTTGAATGTAATTTCCCTATTTGATCTTGCTTCTTTCAGTATTGCATCCCTATCTGTGAGATTTGTTATTGTGACTAATATGTCTCGGAGTGCTTTTCTTCAGGCCTCTCAGGCATGAAGGTCTTGGTTGCAGGCCGTCTTTAATTCTGGGAGTTTCTTTGTAATTATATCCTTGACTAGTCACTTACATTTTGATACATTGTTTACACAGAGTAATACCAGCTTTTATGCCATGACAAGGACTAATATTTAGTAAATGCGAGGTAATTATCAAAAAAAATTTAGTACTTGTGGTACTAAAAAAAAAGATCAAATTTTACTCCAGTTCTTAATATCGCACTGCCTGAACTCAACTGAACCCTCTCAAGCAACTTATGATTTCCATATTAAAATGTACACACTATTATTTAAGTATACATTTAGGTATACATTAATTTTTAAGATGTGCCTTTGTATTTAGGATCAATTTTTGGGGGGATGGCTTAATGGCACAAAGTGCTTGTCTAGCAAATGTGAGACTATAAGCTTAATCCCTAATACTGTCTACATGTACCAAACACCAAAACTTAGTGTGTGACTCCTGGAAAACAACACAACTAAAGATGTATATGCATTATAACCTAGCAAGTGTATAATAAGCAGCAATTATAACTATAGCAACAAAATAGGTATGTAAAGCAGAATAAAATAAAAAAGTGATTTCTCTTTAAAAAAAATCATGGTTATTGCCTTCTTAGTTAAGTTTCTCCAAAGAAACAGAACCAATGGGATGTATATATCTAAATATTCAGAAGTATGTCTGCTATCTGTTACTGTAGGTCTTTATATCTATATGTATGAATTCAATCAAATGTGTCTATGCATATATGCATACCAAATTGTGGGTATAAAAATTAATAGAATGCCTGTTTTAGAAATCCTATAAATCCTCATAATTAGAGAATGAAAATAACTGAGTTTGTGTCTGTGCATGATCTGCACACCTTTGTAAATCTATTTTTGCAAGTTTGCCTCTGACCAGATTGGAATAAACATTATTATATTTACATATTTGTATAATTTTAATGTTGAATTTATATATTAATGTTTTAGTTTTATTTTCTAGATTATTAATTTTATGGGTATTAGTTAAAAATAAATGCTAGTTTAATATAAATTTTCTGTGACGTACACAAAATCATATAGTCCTAGTTTTGAAACATATATAGTTATAAGACATGTATAAATACATTTTTAAGAATGAATAATGAATATATCAATGTAGAACAATAAATAATTTTGCCCTATATTAAATTAGGGGTATGTGATGTCTAGAGTTCTTTAGCAAGGAAGCATAATTTTTAAAGATCTTAGAATCCATTTTGCTGATCTTTCATAAGGTCTCTAGCTAAATTCTCAGTGCCTCGTTCCACATTTCATTTCTGGAATCCTAAAAAAGAAACATTTCTATCTCTCTTTTAGCAGTGCATCTAACCCGTAAACTTGATGCCCAAATTATGTTTCCTGACAAACAGGCCTCTTAATTTTCCAGGATTAGTACTACAACCCAGGGGTTGAAGCAATAGTACAGCAGGTAATGTGCTGGCCTTGCATGTGGCATCTAGTGGTACTCAGGGATTACTCCTAGCTCTATGATCAGGGATCATTCCTGACAGGGATTGGGGACTATATGGGATATCAGAGATTATACCAATTTACTTGTATGCAAGAAAAATACCCTCCCAGTTGTATTATCTCCCCAGCCATATAGACTTGTAAAAACAAAACAAGAACTACAATAAAAGCAGCCAAAAAGTGTTTCTATTTTTTATGTGTACTGGCCTATAGCCTAGGGTAGGGTTTTCCTTATTAGTCCCAAGGTAGGTTCTGTTCAGTCACAGTTGTCAAAGTCAGTTTTCTGTTGTTGGTGCTCTTATTTTTCACAGTTCAAAGGACGATATCTCTTCAGATTTCCATTTAGTGTTAGATGATGTGATAGGACAGCCTGGTCTTAGGTCAGGTTTTCCTTTCCTCATTGTCATATCAAAACTGGCACAAGTTGGTGCCAGAGCAGTGTTATAAATCTCCCAATGGACCTTAACAACAACAACAAGATGTCTTATTGCAGAAGTCCAACTTGGACAACAGAGACTGAACAGAACCTTTGGATCCATAATATCCTAGGCTTTGCCTTAGGGACTGAATGAAAACAGGGAGCAAGTGTTACAGAAGACTGAACACAACAACAACAATGGATAGGAACCTCTAGAACCTAAAGAGACTTTATCCTAGACCCTGATCTATAACCCGCGCAAATACCAAGATCGCTAGCTGTATACAGTGGCTTGATTTTCTCACACACAACTGAGAGGAAACTTTCCTGGCATCACAAAAAAGCCTCTGGAAGGGGGTAATGAGTATATAGGGAGCCAGGGTTTGATCCCATGATGGTATGCTTCAAGGATGGAGAAACCCTGAATCTCTTAGGCCACGGGAATTCCCTTTCTTCCCCAATGATTACTGTGCCTATGGGGAAAAAAAAAGTGGGGGGAACACCAAACCCTGCTACTCCAGCACCCATACTTTTTCTTGTTTTGTTTTGATTTGTTAGTTTTTGACTTTATTTTCCTTCTCTTTTTTCGTCTACTTTTCTCTTTCTTTTTCACTCTTGTGGTTATTATTTAGAGATTTATTTTTATTTGTCGGGTCCATTTTTTTCTTCCATTTTTCTTTTCTTTTTCTTCTCTCCTTTCTTTTTTTGGTAGTTGTCACCAAATTTTTTTCTCCCTTTTTTCTCATCCTTTTTATCTCCAATGACAGTGGAATGGATGCTCAATCTACAACAAGCTGTAACGTGGAGACCAGTTGCACTAGCATTCTGGGGGGTAATGGAGGGAGATTTGGGATACATACTGAAAACAGGGGCAGAGGGAGGACAGCACTGGTGGTGGGAATGCTCCTCATTCATTGTCACTATGTACAATAAATGATGCAGTGAAAGATTTGTAATGCAATTTGGTCATAATAAAAATTAAAAAAATAATAAAATAAAAATTCAAAAAAAGTGTTTCTGTACTAATTGTATCATAATACCTTCATGACACAAAAGTTAAAATGTAGGGCCTGAAGAGAATACAGTAAATAGGTCATTTACCTTGCTCTCTGCCAATACTGGCTCAATTCCCAGCAATCCATGTGGTCCTGATGGCACCACCAGGAATTATCTCTGAGTGCAGAGTGAGGGTTAAGCCTTGAGCAAAACAAACAAATAAAAACAAATGTTATAACATAACACTCCACACCTACCTATTTATTTGTACTCTTTGACAAAGAAACTGACCCTTAAACCAAAAATTGACCACTAGCACACTGACCATTAGGCTTTGGAATGGTCTGCTACAAAAACTCTTCCCAATAAGGGTAATCATCACTATATACTGGGTAGTTTACAATACAGACATCAGTGGGATTTTTGAAGGCAAATTCAGAGAGTAGAAGGTAAGAAACTTAATGGAACTTCAGGAATCATAAAGTAGACACTCTGGTGACAGTTTATGAGTGACTGGCATGGAGAAGTAAAGCAATAAATATAGAACTGGAAGATATAGAAATAGTATAAACAGGGACTGAGCTAAAACCATCTGTAATGGAGTCTTTTGAACAAAACAGAAGTTTACCACTGAAAATATTTCTGCAGCTGTTGTAAATAAGAAATGATTTTTAGTCTTTAAAGTATATTACATTGCAAATGAACTAGAGTTACAGTTAGTTGGTCCTTCCTTTGTGAATCTTTAAATATACCTACATATGTACTATTATGAAACTAATATGAAACTAATGAACTAATATAAACTAATATCAAAACTAATATGAAAATACCATAATATTTGAGGCTTAAGCAAAATCACCATGCTGGGTACTTTAGTCTTGTAAACACGTTATAAAACATAAAACAACTACTTCAGTGTATATTTAACAATGATTTAAAAGGGCCCAAAATAAGTCTTGCCCATGTCAATATTCTTTCTATTAGCAATATTTGAGATTTGTCAACAATTAGTTATGCTATTGTCTACTTAACTGATGCTCTCAATGCATTTTAGGTCACTTCAAATTCAAAGAGAAAGTAAAAGTAATATATAATTATCAACTCCTTGTCATTCAGATCATTGAACATTAATAAATTAATAAATTAAGAAAATTAAAAGATACTCTTTTGTGACTCCACCCAGGATTTACGTGTAACTACCTGCAAGACCCGCTGATTTCCTGGACCCAGATACCCCCCGGCTGAAGGGCATGCAGAGCCACATGGCCTGGGATGGCAGAGAAAGGTCCCTCCATGTGTCCACCACCATCCAAGACCATCTTAAGGGCTGCTTTACTACACTCTTTGATATTTATTTTTGTTTTTGTTTCTGAGCCGCACCTGATGATCCTGTGTTTATTCCTAGCTCTGCACTCAGGAATTATTCCTGACACTGCTAGGGAGACCATCTGGGATGCCAGGAATTAAATCTAGGTTGGCTGCATGCAAGACAAACTTCCTTTCTCTACTGTACTATTGCTCTGGACCCAAATTTTTATTCTTTGTTAAATTCAATTTGCCTATAATAAACATTGATCTGACAAGTTTATCAATATATAATTTTAGTTAAGGATATTAATGGTGATTCAAATTTGTGGAATCCTTTTCTTTTCTTTCAAATATCTCAATAAATATTGTCATTTTATACTAGGCTTGGTTTGTTGAGCCACAACTAGCTATGCTCTCAGCTTACTCTTGGTTCTGTGCTCAGCAATGATTCCTATGTTAGAAATGAATCAGGGTGTCTTTCAGGAGTTGTGGATAAGACAGACTCTGCTAGGCCCCTTAAGCTCGGCAGACATTTTGGGGTTTCCCTGGCTTACTTCAACCTGGGAACTTTGATCTTCTCTGGCATTCATCCCCTGATGGCTTGCCTAGGCTGAGGTGAGTGTTTCTGGGCCGGAGTTGCGGATAAAGCTGACTGCTGGGTTCCTTAGGCTCCGCAGACATTTTGGGACCTCCCCCAGCTTGCTTCAACCTGGGAACTTTGATATTCTCTGGCATTAATCCCCTGAGGGCATGCCTCAGCTGAGGTGTGTCTTCCTGGCCAAAGTTGTGGATAAGAGAGACTCTAATGGGCCCCTTAAGCTTGGCAGACATTTTGGGGCTTCCCCAGGCTTGCTTCAACCTGGGAACTTTGATCTTCTCTGGCATTCATCTCCTGACGGCTTGCCTTGGCTGAGGTGAGTGTTTCTGGGCCAGAGTTGTGGATAAAGCTGACTCTGCTGCCCCCCTTAAGCTCACCTATAAGGGGTTGAAGCAGAGGAGTGTGGCCGCTTTGCGGCCGTGCACTCTACCTAGCCAATGAATACCACCACAACACGTAGAAAAACCCACAGCATAAGCATGACAATGGGAAAACTACACAGACCAACTTCAGCCATAGAGAATGAAGATGGAAACTCTGATGACCCAACAATGACCAACCACCTAAGCAGTCTTTCAGAAATGGAGTTTAGAGAAGAAATATGCAGGTTGCTCACAGAACTCAAAGAAAGTATAAATGAGAACACTAATAAAAATCAAGAGAATATAAAGATAGAAATCAGAAAACTCCAAACTGAAATATCAGGTCAAATAACAGGTCTGAAAAACTCAGTAGACGAATTGAAGAACACAATGGATGAGCTTTCCAACAGGTTAAAAGCAGCTGAGGATAGAATTAGTGCGCTGGAAGATGAGATGTATAACAACATTATACAGCAGAAGAGATTGGAAAAAAGCCTTAAATCAAAGGATCAGACAATGGAAAAGTTACCCAAAGAATATGAGCAGATGAAAATAGAAGTCTTTGATAAGCTCAACAGAAATAACTTTAGAATCATTGGAGTCCCAGAGACCCAAGAAGAAAATCTCCAGGAAGAATCAATGGTCAAGAACATCATCACAGAGAAACTACCATACATGGATGTACATGGAATCTATTATGCTGTTGAAGTAAGTCAGAGGGAGAGAGAAAGACACAGAATGGTTTCTCTCATCTATGGGTTTTAAGAAAAATGAAAGACATTTTTAACAGTATCTCAGAGACAAGAGAGATGAGGGCTGGTAGGTGCAGCTCATGACATGCAGCTCATCACATAAAGTGATGAGTGCAGTTTGAGAGATGACTACACTGAAAACTATCATAACAATGTGAATGAATGAGGGAAGTAGAAAGCCTGTCTCGAGTACAGGTGTGGGGGTGTGGGGAGGAGGGAGATCTTGGAAATTGGTGGTGGGAAAGTTGCACTGGTGAAGGGGGGTGTTCTTTACATGACTGTAATTATACAACTATAACCATATTTGTAATCACGGTGTTTAAATAAAGATAATTATAAAAAAAGAAATGAATCAGTATTCACTGTATTGTAGGCAAGGCAAATGTTTAACCCATGTACTATATAGTGTTGTTGTTGTTTTGTTTTGTTTGTTTTTGGCTTGGACTGGTTTTGGGACATTCTGGCAATGCTCAGGGTTTACTTCTGGCTCTGCACTCAAGAATTACTACTGGGATCCTTTTCAGGTTCATAAATAAGATTATTGGGTGTTCAAACATTTGTGAGGCACGTGCCTCCCTTAAACTTTGTTAAGCTGGTAGGGTGCTTGCCTTGCTCATGGCTGACCCATATTCAACCTTAGAATCTCATATACTAACCCATGTATCAACAGGAGTAATTCCTTATTGCAGATTCATGAGTAATCTCTGTGCACTGCCAAATAGGACCTTCCCCAAATGAAAAATTACAAAAAAAGAATTACTCTTTGTGGTGCTTAGAGTACCATATGGGATACTGGAGATTGAACTAAGGCCAAAGCCTTCTGCATGCAAGGCAAATGCCCCCCTCACTGTACCCTCTCTAGATCAAGAGGTACATTAGCATCATAAGAAATTTGTTTTATCAAACAGATTGAAACTGACCTAGAAAAAATAAAAGAGTTTGTAGAAAGTCACCAAAGAACAGTATTCAGACAGGTTGGAGACAGGCACCTTTGCCATAAAACAAATCTTCAGGGCACAACTGCAAGAGAGTTCTATGATCAAGAACTTTTTATCCTGAGTAGTAAGGGTGGAACAGACTGCGTGTGTGGTCGCCTTACCCTTAAGCTCATTATATGATGTATTTTCAACACTAGGATAAGAGGCAAGAAACTATAGGGAGTGTATAGATCAAAATAACCGGAAGGAACCAGCCTGTGATCTCTTGTGAACTTGCTAACAGTACTGCTAGAAACTCTGCTGGATTATCTTTATAGCAGCAGATGCTGAGGGAAAATCCCAGGAATCCTTTATCCACCGCTAATAAACAGCAGATTGATCTAGAAGCTAAGAAAATACAATAAAGACTTCTTGCACTGGTCTGGCACACCAGATCCTGACAGTCCAGATCTGACTACTATAAAGTGAGCTTCTAGATAGAACCCCATGAGCTCCCAAGCCTAGAGAATTAGCAAGCGGTCCCATTGCCTCCTGTATTCCATTTTTAATCAACCTCTACTCTCTGCCAGCCCTGGACTATTTGCTCTGTCACTATCTAGAACTGCAGCCTTTTTTAAATTTAGAATTTGTTGGTTGCTGAACTTATTCAACATAGCAATTGAGCACCTCCTTGTGAGGATCTAATCTATGTTGGTGCAAAGTTGCCTCAGCAACTGAAACAGCAACCCTCAGATACTCATTTTGTTTTATGCTCTGTATTCTTGTAGGCACACAAGGAGCAAATTGTTCTTGAGTGCCAAATTTACCATCAGCCGAGGATGATTACGTGTACTACAGTACAAATTCCCAAGGAATTAAAACAAAAAATGGCTGCTGGTCACTTGCAACCTAGAAACCTGTGGTTCATTTTGGACAGCATCTGAGAAACCATGAGTACACAATCATGGCTGAGGAAACCAGAAGTGCACAATCATGGCTGCATAATTAGACTTACTCTAACCTGGAATCCAGATGATCCAGGTACGTATGAAAATGATTCCCTGGTTGTGTCTTAGGTCAGCCAAGCCTCCTATTGACACATTGCCAGCTAGACTTTACTGTCAGTTACGGTTGCATTGCTGGTTTCCTGTGGAGTAGGGCAAGTCTATTCCCAGATCTACCTGAGCACAAGCTTCTTAGTGGTTACCCAGATCAGTGTGGCTATCTTGCTACATTTATTCCAGGTATTCATTTCTGCAATGTACCAATTGCCATTTAGGTCTATCTGAACTCAGTGCTACAGTCAATGAATTCCTAGGTCACTGCCAGTACTTCTCAAATTTGGCAGCACAACTGGGCTTATGTTTTTGTGACTGCAGAGACTTTGGTCTCTCCCAGTCATGCTTGACCTCAGTGTTATAGTCAGTGCCAGGAACATGTAACTGTGAATTTTGCACTTTTGGCCTGCTTGACCTCATTGCACAGGCATTTGCCATCCAGCCATGGAACATGCATATATATTGCTAAGATGGGCAAAGTCACCCACACCATTGGCAATAGTTTGGAAAAATACTCCTAATACAACAGAGTTACATGATCTACCAAAAAAATACCCCAAAGCAGATGTCTTAACACAATTTCATGAAATAAATATCAATGTAAGAGAACTTAAACAAACATAGGGGAAATATGAGCAAAGCATAACAAACAAGGTAGCTAATGAATATAGTAGCTGAATTAAAAAATACAATATAGTATCCAATAGAAATGGAAAAAGCCAAAAACTTAATTAGGAAGCTCAAAGATAAAGTATAGGAACCTATAAAATTAAGATTAAAAATTAGATTTTCAGGGAGGGACTTCAGAGCATAAAAACCGGCTAACCTTTGCAAAAGCTGGCTCCCTGTGTGTGACACCAGGCGGGGAAAATCCGCGAAAGTACACCGACCCAGTGGGGCTCAACTGTGAAAGACTGTGAGTGTGACCTGTCTATGTCTGTCTACTGTCCTCTTGCGTGAAACTCTTGCGAGTGGGGCAAAAAGAGCCTCCAGAAACCTCGCTCACCCAGACGCCATTTTCAGGGAGGGACTTCAGAGCATAAAAACCGGCTAACCTTTGCAAAAGCTGGCTCCCTGTGTGTGACACCAGGCGGGGAAAATCCGCAAAAGTACACCGGCCCAGTGGGGCTCAGCTGTGAAAGACTGTGAGTGTGACCTGTCTATGTCTGTCTACTGTCCTCTTGCGTGAAACTCTTGCGAGTGGGGCAAAAAGAGCCTCCAGAAACCTCGCTCACCCAGACGCCATTTTCAGGGAGGGACTTCAGAGCATAAAAACCGGCTAACCTTTGCAAAAGCTGGCTCCCTGTGTGTGACACCAGGCGGGGAAAATCCGCAAAAGTACACCGGCCCAGTGGGGCTCAGCTGTGAAAGACTGTGAGTGTGACCTGTCTATGTCTGTCTACTGTCCTCTTGCGTGAAACTCTTGCGAGTGGGGCAAAAAGAGCCTCCAGAAACCTCGCTCACCCAGACGCCATTTTCAGGGAGGGACTTCAGAGCATAAAAACCGGCTAACCTTTGCAAAAGCTGGCTCCCTGTGTGTGACACCAGGCGGGGAAAATCCGCAAAAGTACACCGGCCCAGTGGGGCTCAGCTGTGAAAGACTGTGAGTGTGACCTGTCTATGTCTGTCTACTGTCCTCTTGCGTGAAACTCTTGCGAGTGGGGCAAAAAGAGCCTCCAGAAACCTCGCTCACCCAGACGCCATTTTCAGGGAGGGACTTCAGAGCATAAAAACCGGCTAACCTTTGCAAAAGCTGGCTCCCTGTGTGTGACACCAGGCGGGGAAAATCCGCAAAAGTACACCGGCCCAGTGGGGCTCAGCTGTGAAAGACTGTGAGTGTGACCTGTCTATGTCTGTCTACTGTCCTCTTGCGTGAAACTCTTGCGAGTGGGGCAAAAAGAGGCTCAGAGGAGCACGGCCGCTCCGCTTCGCTACGCGGCCGTGCACTCTTTCTAAGGAAAGAACTCCATTGCAACAAGAAGGAAAAATCACACTAAGAACGGCGCTATATCACAGAAGCAAACATTTCTCTCTGGACTGTCTTCTCTGTTGCATGCTCGGGCCTAAGATTTGTCCCAGTGTGAGGCTTCATCCACGGAGGACTCCCCTCCCTTAGAGGCAAGTCAGCCCATCCAGAAAGGGAGGAGCCAGAGGAGTGTGCTGCCTACATCATATAGACAATGAATACCACTACAACACGTAGAAAAACCCACAATACAAGTGTGACAATGGGGAAACAACGCAGGCCAGCATCAGACATAGAGAATGAAGATGACAATTCTGAGGACCAGATAATGACTGAACAACTAATCAACCTCTCAGATAAGGACTTTAGACTAGCAATATGGAAGGTGCTCAACAGACTCCAAGAAACCATGGATCGAGTAGAACAGAACACTAATAAGAACCAAGAAAATATGAAGGCAGAAATGACAAAACTCCAAACTGAAATAACATGTCAACTAACAGGACTGAAAAAGTCAGTAAACGAAGTGAATGACAAAATGGATAAGCTCTGGGACAGGGTATCAGAAGCTGAGAATAGACTTGGTGCTGTGGAAGATGAGATACATAACAATTCCATACAGCAGGAGAGATTGGACAAAAAACTTAAAGCAAATGAGCAGACAATGGAAAAATTAGTCAAAGAATGGGAACAGACGAAAATAGAAGTCTATGATAAGATCAACAGAAACAACTTAAGAATCATTGGAGTCCCAGAGACCCAGGAAGAAAATTTCCAGGAAGAATCAATGGTCAAGAACATCATTAAAGAGAAACTTCCAGAGCTAAAGAATATATGTGATCAAATCCTGCATGCCCGAAGAGTCCCAACCAAAAGAGACCCCAGAAAAACCACCCCAAGACACATCCTAGTCACAATGACAAATCCCACAGATAGAGACAGAATTCTGAAAACAGCAAGATCAAAAGGGGAAATCATGTTCAAGCAAGCTTCCCTGAGATTTACAGCAGACCTGTCACCAGAAACGCTCAATGCCAGAAAGCAGTGGTGGGATATTGTGACAAGACTGAATGAAATGAATGCTTCACCCAGAATACTATACCCAGCAAAACTCACTTTCCGGTTTGATGGAAGAATACATGGTTTCACAGACAAAAAACAGCTCAGAAACTTCACAGACACAAAACCAGTCTTAAGAGAAAAACTGAAAGACCTAATCTAAGACAAGACTACCCAAAAGACACACCAAATTTTGAAATAAAGATGGCGTTAAATCCCAGGACAATTCTTTCTCTCAACGTCAATGGACTAAATGCACCAGTTAAGAGACACAGAGTGGCTAAATGGATCAAAAAACTCAATCCAACCTTCTGCTGCCTACAAGAAACGCACCTGAATAGTCAGAACAAACATAGACTCAAAATAAAAGGCTGGAGAAAAGTTATCCAAGCAAACAACACCCATAAAAAAGCTGGAGTGGCCATACTAATATCAGATAATGCAAACTTTATACTCAGGAAGGTTGTAAGGGACAAAGACGGACATTTTATATTAATCAAGGGGTACGTAGAGCAGGAAGAATTCACTCTCCTAAACATATATGCACCGAATGAGGGGCCAGCAAAATATTTAATACAACTGCTGACAAATCTGAAAAATAATATCAACAACAACACAATAATTGTGGGGGACCTAAACACGGCTTTGTCAACACTGGACAGGTCAACCAGACTGAAACCCAACAAGAATATACTAGACCTGAGGAGAGAAATGGAAGAAAGAGGCCTAGTGGATATATATAGGACACTCCATCCCCAGAAACCTGGATACACATTCTTCTCCAATGTACATGGGACATTCTCCAGGATAGACTACATGCTGGCACATAAAACATACCTCCATAAGATCAAGAGGATAGAAATTTTGCAGACTACCTTCGCTGACCATAAGGCTCTGAAATTATTTGTGAACTCCAAAGGGACTCAGAAGAAACACTTTAACACCTGGAAGTTAAACAGCCTCATGCTCAATAACCAGTGGGTCCGAGATGAAATCAAGGAGGAAATAAAAAGGTTCCTGGAAACAAATGACAATAAAGACACAAACTCTCAGAACTTATGGGACACTGCAAAAGCAGTACTGAGAGGAAAATTTATAGCTTTGCAAGCACACATCAGGAAGGAAGAAGGAGCTTACCTGAGTAGCTTAATGACACAGCTAATAGAACTAGAAAATGCTCAACAAAAGGACCCAAGAACAGGAAGACAGAAGGAAATAACAAAGCTGAGAGCAGAAATCAACGAAGTGGAAACTCAAAAAACAATCCGAAAGATCAACGAAAGCAGAAGTTGGTTCTTTGAAAAAATAAACAAGATTGATAGACCACTGGCAAACCTAACAAAGAAAGAGAGAGAGAGAAACTTGATAACTCGTATCAGGAATGAAAAAGGAGAGATCACTACTGATATGACAGAGATTCAAAGGGTAATCAGAAACTACTTTGAAAAACTCTACGCCACTAAAAATGAGAACCTGGAAGAAATGGATAAATTCTTGGACTCTTATAATCTTCCACGGTTGAAGGAAGAGGATGTAGCATATCTAAACACCCCCATCACCATTGATGAAATTAAAACAGTAATCAAATGTCTGCCGAAAAACAAAAGCCCAGGTCCAGATGGATTCACTAATGAATTCTATCAAACTTTCCAAGAGGAACTACTGCCAATCTTGGCAAGACTCTTTCATGAAATTGAACAAACAGAAACACTTCCAAATAGCTTTTATGAAGCCAACATCAACTTGATACCTAAACCAGACAGAGACGCTACCAAAAAAGAAAATTACAGACCAATATCACTGATGAATGCAGATGCAAAGATCCTCAACAAAATCCTGGCAAATAGGATTCAATGCCTCGTTAAGAAGATCATCCACTACGATCAAGTAGGTTTCATCCCAGGAATGCAAGGCTGGTTTAACATCCGTAAATCTATCAACATAATACACAACATCAATAACAAGAAAAATAAAAACCACATGATCATATCAATAGATGCAGAGAAAGCATTTGATAAGGTCCAACACCCATTCTTGATCAAAACTCTCAGCAAGATGGGAATGGAGGGAACCTTTCTCAATATAGTGAAGGCCATCTACCACAAGCCAGTGGCAAATATTATCCTCAATGGAGAAAAACTGAAAGCCTTCCCTCTAAATTCTGGCACAAGACAAGGCTGTCCTCTCTCACCACTCCTATTCAACATAGCACTGGAAGTACTTGCTATAGCGATTAGGCAAGAAAAGGATATCAAGGGAATCCAGATAGGAAAGGAAGAAGTCAAGCTCTCACTGTTTGCAGATGACATGATACTCTACTTAGAAAACCCTAAAGACTCTATCAAAAAGCTTCTAGAAACAATAGACTCATATAGCAAGGTGGCAGGCTACAAAATTAACACACAAAAATCAATGGCCTTTCTATATACCAATAGTAATAAGGATGAAATGGACATTAAGAAAAAAACCCCATTCACAATAGTACCACACAAACTCAAATATCTTGGAATCAACTTGACTAAATATGTGAAGGACCTATACAAAGAAAACTATAAAACTCTGCTCCAAGAAATAAGAGAGGACACACGGAAATGGAAACACATACCCTGCTCATGGATTGGCAGGATTAACATCATCAAAATGTCAATACTCCCCAAGGCATTATACAGATTTAATGCCATCCCTCTAAAGATACCCATGACATTCTTCAAAGAAGTGGATCAGACACTTTTGAAATTCATTTGGAACAATAAACACCCTCGAATAGCTAAAGCAATCATTGGGAAAAAGAATATGGGAGGAATTACTTTTCCCAACTTTAAACTGTACTACAAAGCAACAGTTATCAAAACAGCATGGTATTGGAATAAGGATAGGTCCTCAGATCAGTGGAATAGGCTTGAATACTCAGAAAATGTTCCCCAGAGATACAACCATCTAATTTTTGATAAAGGAGCAGGAAATCCTAAATGGAGCAGGGAAAGCCTCTTCAACAAGTGGTGTTGGCACAACTGGATAGCCACTTGCAAAAAATTAAACTTAGACCCCCAGCTAACATCATGTACAAAGGTAAAATCCAAATGGATTAAAGACCTCGATATCAGCCCCAAAACCATAAGATATATAGAACAGCACATAGGCAAAACACTACAGGACATTACAGGCATCTTCAAGGAGGAAACTGCACTCTCCAAGCAAGGGAAAGCAGAGATTAACAGATGGGAATATATTAAGCTGAGAAGCTTCTGCACCTCAAAGGAAATAGTGCCCAGGATACAAGAGCCACCCACTGAGTGGGAGAAACTATTCACCCAATACCCATCAGATAAGGGGCTAATCTCCAAAGTATACAAGGCACTGACAGAACTTTACAAGAAAAAAACATCTAACCCCATCAAAAAATGGGGAGAAGAAATGAACAAACAGTTTGACAAAGAAGAAATACGCATGGCCAAAAGACACATGAAAAAATGTTCCACATCACTAATCATCAGGGAGATGCAAATCAAAACAACGATGAGATACCACCTCACACCCCAGAGAATGGCACACATCACAAAGAATGAGAATAAACAGTGTTGGCGGGGATATGGAGAGAAAGGAACTCTTATCCACTGCTGGTGGGAATGCTGTCTAGTTCAAACTTTATGGAAAGCGATATGGAGATTCCTCCAAAAACTGGAAATCGAGCTCCCATACGATCCAGCTATACCACTCCTAGGAATATACCCTAGGAACACAAAAATACAATACAAAAACCCCTTCCTTACACCTATATTCATTGCAGCTCTATTTACCATAGCAAGACTCTGGAAACAACCAAGATGCCCTTCAACAGACGAATGGCTAAAGAAACTGTGGTACATATACACAATGGAATATTATGCAGCTGTCAGGAGAGATGAAGTCATGAAATTTTCCTATACATGGATGTACATGGAATCTATTATGCTGAGTGAAATAAATCAGAGAGAGAGAGAAAAACGCAGAATGGTCTCACTCATCTATGGGTTTTAAGAAAAATGAAAGACACCCTTGTAATAATAATTTTCAGACACAAAAGAGAAAAGAGCTGGAAGTTCCAGCTCACCTCAGGAAGCTCACCACAAAGAGTGATGAGTTTAGTTAGAGAAATAACTACATTTTGAACTGTCCTAATATTGAGAATGTATGAGGGAAATGTAGAGCCTGTTTAGGGTACAGGCGGGGGTTGGGGGGGGAGGAGGGAGATTTGGGACTTGGGTGATGGGAATGTTGCACTGGTGATGGGTGGTGTTCCTTTTATGACTGAAACCCAAACACAATCATGTATGTAATCAAGGTGTTTAAATAAAGAAAAAAAGCTCAATGAAAAAAAAATTAAAAATAATGAACATAATAGCTATATATAATAGTACCAAGAAATCTGACATAATAAGGTTTTACATAAGATGAGAAAGGGGCACATTTCATCTTTCAACAAATAATAGCCAAGAACTTTCCACACTTAAAAATAGGGTTAAATACGCAAATACAGGAAACTCAAAAAGATTCAAACAAAAATTCAGATACATTAAGAAGAATTTTTTTGTTAAAATGGCAAATATAAGATATTAAGACAGACAACAGCTTAAAGGAGTTCATGTTCACCAAACTGGTCTTCTAAGAAATCTATAAAAGAAAAATAAAACTGTACTTGAAAATATCAATATAAAGAAAACATATAAAATGTGGGAGAGTAGAGTAGCAATGTAAATATTTAGAATGAACCCAAGATTCAGTTCCTTTTGATTCAAAATAAGCTGTAGTTCAGAATAAGAGACTGCTCTAGCACTTATTTGCATTGATCAAAATCACCTGGCTGATTAGCACCACATGGCAAGTTGGATAGACTGGCACTACCCGGCACAGATGAGTACAGAGGCACTGATAGGTACTGCCTGGCACAGATATCACTGCTTGGCACCAAATTGTACCAGTGTTGCTTGGCATAATTGGCTTTGATGGACACCAGCTGGCACAAATTAGCACTGCTTGGCAAACTTGGCACTGCCTAACACCAGCAGACAGATTGGTATTGCCTAGCAAGACAGGCAAAGTAACAGACTGTTACTATTTATATGGTTGGCTATGATGACAAATTTGCACTGCCTAGTACTTTCAGGCACAGGATAACACTAATTGGAACTACTTTGCACTGACTGGAACCATCTGGCACAGGCTAGAACCACTGGATAGAATCAGTTGGCACTGCAAAAACTGACATTTACTGGCACAAATCACCACTGACAGGCCCCACTTGGCACTGACTTGCACTGATTGGTACAGACTGGCACTACTAATCACAGATAGGTACCAATTGGCATCTCCTGGAACAGGCTACTGTTATATGGCACCTGGGACTCATGTTCAATCTTCTTAGTAGTTTTCCCTTAGAGGTGGGGAAAATCCCATCAATTTTGCACATCTGTTCTCAAAGTCTGGCATGGAAGAAAAGTGTTGATTAAATTGCTATATCTGGAACTTGCACAGCCTGGCATAGGTGTGAACAGGCTGGCACTGCCTGGCACAAATAGTACTTATTGCACTAACTGGTACTACTTGGCACAAAGAAGACACTGCCTGCCCAGGATGCAGCTCATGTTTTTCACAAGAACCTTTGAACCTGAGCTAGACTTTAGTGCTTGGTCCCTGAGCACTACCAGATCAAGCATGGAAATCATTGACTCACAGCTTTCCAAAGAGTGCTTCCTCAGTCTTTCTGAGTACTTTTAGTAAAATCTCCTTAAAAACACTTGGGATTCTAAGTCAGATGCACTTAGATTCAAGATAAGTTGCCTACCAAAATTTCAAGCTAATCACCATGAACTAGAATTTCTCCATTAGTAAAGTGGGGATTTATGTGTTCTTCCTACTAAGGTTGAGTAGTAAAGAGATCCATTGAACATAGCACATGTAAGACAGTTGATGGCTTGCGGAAATAGTTAGAAAAGGACAGGGAAATAATGGTGGGGGAGAGGGACTTAAGTAAGAGCCTTCCTAATTGGAGAAGACACTTCTTTTTTTTTATAATTATCTTTATTTAAACACCGTGATTACAAACATGATTATAGTTGTATAATTACAGTCATGTAAAGAACACCCCCCTTCACCAGTGCAACATTCCCACCACCAATTTCCCAGATCTCCCTCCTCCCCACCCCCTACACCTGTACTCGAGACAGGCTTTCTACTTCCCTCATTCATTCACATTGTTATGATAGTTTTCAGTGTAGGGAGAAGACACTTCTGCCACCTTATGACTGACCACCCAGGTTTAGCCACTTTGTGTACATGAAACTCCTCCCTGGAGCTTATGCCTGCTATAATTGGGCCTATTCTCTGATTTTCCATGGCATGACTGTGATAAGGTTTCTGGAGGTCCAGGATAAAAAAAAGCAGGCTAATTGCTATTGCCGTAAGAGAAGGAGGCCTTTGGAAGAGGTCCCAAAATGGCTGTCAAAAGCCCTGGACCTTCTAAGGCTTCATAGGAGAAAAGGAGAATACAAAGGTTAGTGGAGAAGAATGAGAGAAGAAATTATAAAAACAAAACAAAACAGGAGGACAAAGCAGTATACCAAACGGGAGACAGATAGTGGACAAGAGAAGAGGGTGGGATTGGCATGGAAAAGAATATGAGAGACAAGGAGACAACTGATGGCTGAGAACTAGCCTTACTTTCAATGCTATAGGGATTCCTTGGCTGCAAAGAGCCCTATTCTGTGCCTGACCAATCAGCTCACTAAGGTCCACCCAGCTTTAAAGTTAGACTTCAGGGTGAGATTCAGGGAACAGCAGAACATACTCCCTTTTACCAGAAAAATCAGTCTAGTCCATGTGCTTGGTTATACTCCAGAGTCATGGGCTCCTGCCATGTATGTCCTCTGTCCCTTCCTATGCCCACACTTTTTGTCATCAATTTTGACCTTTAGGAATCAGGGACCTCAGCGTCAGCAAAACACCTTCAGGTAAAGGAAGTTTGGGAAAGAAATACGGGTGCACCCACCAAGGAACACTTACTTGCCAGTCTTGAGGGTTTTTTAAGGCATACTTGTATCTCAGATCTTTGCTGTTGAATTCAATGAACCCAATGAGAGAGAGAGAGAGAGAGAGAGAGAGAGAGAGAGAGAGAGAGAGAGAGAGAGAGAGACTTATGGTATCTATCAGTCCCCTAGGCACAAGAGCACCTTACCTTTATGACTTTGAGAAATCAATTTCTATACACCTTCCACCTCCCACTAGGTCTAGAGAATCTAGATATTCCCCAAACCAGTTTACATGTGTAAAAATCTTTATTCCCTGTTGAAATTCTCTTCTTCTCTGTCCTCGCACCAAAAGTTTGCCTGGTAAGGAACCTTCAATCCTTCTGTTTTTCTATTTTTTTTGGTTCTTTACTGTTATTTTCTTTTGAGCAGTTTGTAAATAATTTAGGGAAATAAACTGTATAAATAAAGATTAGCCTATCTCATTCTGGGACTCAGTTTGTTTCTCCCACTATTCCTTAAATATTTAAATAAGAATATATTCAAAACACACATTTTTAACTGATTTTACCTCTGGTATCACTGGACCCACAGAGTTTTCCAGTAGGTTATTTGTCTCTGGACACCTGCAGCTGAAACTGGCCCTCAGTATAGCACTGTGATAGGCACCATTTAAGTCTCATGGAATGGTGCTTATAATCTGTGTTTGTTTGTTTTGAGGTCACAGTTTATGGTGCACAGGGGTTACTCCTGGTGGGAGTATAGGGAATGCTGGGGATCAAATCCAGATTGACTACATACAAGGCAAGTGCCTTACCTGCTGTACTATCTCTCTAGCTTCTACAATCTGGGTTTTATTCAATGAAATAAACAATTACAAGTATTGTAATTACTTAATCTAGTTATCTATAATTTGAATGAGTCATCAAAATGTTTATTATTTGCGATGTAGTTTCTGGGAATTAAATATGAATATAGAGGGGTTCCATTACCATCCAAAGAAAAGCAAGTGGTATTTGGGGGACACAGTACAGGAGAGAGTGGATTCCTAAGAAAGGGGTGTGTGAGAGGCACCAGAGGGAGTATGAGCATTTTGATTGTTGGAGAGGGAATCTACTTGGAATCTCCAAGTAGTACCTGTTTACTGGGACCTGAAAGATAATTGGTCAGTAAAAGGCTATTCCAGAGAGAAGCCATTAGGTGTGGACAAGAAATCCTCATATTGTTTAGACAGAGCATCAACCCCAAAGTCTGATCCATGAAAAACCTGCACTAGATTCAACTGGTGACTTTAAAAATAAGGGCTGTGCTAGAGAGATAGTACAAAGGTTTATACACACTTGTCTTGCACACATTTGAACATATGCTTGATTCCTAGAATCCTAACTGGCCCTTGTGCACCACCAGGAGTGATGCTAACCTGTGTTAGGTGGTTTAAGACTATAATACTGAGCTCAGAGTCAGAATTAAGCCCTGAACACTACTGGGTATGATCCCAAAATAAAATAAAATGGGGAACTTGGCTAAGAAAATGGCCCAATGGGCTGAAGTGATTGCCTTTCATGTGGGAGCTCCAGGCTTCATTCCTGGCCTTGTATTGTCTCCCAAATACCATGCTGTGAAGAGCCCAAGCACCACAAGTGCAAAAAAAAAATGGGGGAGAGAGGATTACTGTACCCCATTCAACTCTGACTAAATTTTAATCTCTGTAGGAAATCTCTACATATTAACACTTTTGGAAGGTTTCAAGGACTTGGTATGTCAGAGGGTGGGGTGGGGGCTTGTGTTAGGGGTGGCATAGGTAAGAAAATAATTTTCAGAGGCCAGCATATAAGGGGCCTTGATTTGCAACATCAGAGACCTGATAGGTCTGAGAGCAGGAAAGTAACAAGATAAAGCTGGCTTCCACAAACCCTAATATCAAGGCGTATAGGTGATATTGTGCCATCATGGATAATTATCATTCAGTCACTGAACAAATACTGATGGATCAGGAATTATTCTGGGCACAGAGGTTGTGAACAAGGGGCCCATATCCTTTTATGGGGAGCTTCCAGGTGGAGGAAGTGATGGGGGTACATGAATATACACAGTTGGGTTTGGGTCTCCATGGGGATTCACCTTTGAATGAGCATTGCTAGAAACTCCATGTGGGACCAGGGCATTTCCAAGCTTCAGTATATTTTCCCAGCAATCACATGGCTCCTACAATCTGCTAATACTCTGGGTTCATGGCCTGGGTGTGAACCTCCAGGGCTTAGCCTCTGTAGAGAGAAGAGGGAGTGTGGGGTTCCTGAGTAACTGGATTAGTACATTCCCAAGTCTGCACACTGCTTGTTTCTTGCATCACCCTGTCTGCACACTGATGTCTCAACTATCACTGTTTCTGCACGCTTCTCTCCTGGGGAATTATGTCTGCACACAGCTGTCCTGGGCATCACAAGCTCCATCTAACTGCCCCACATTGCAAGTATGTACAATGTTTCCTAGAGACTCTAAAGTAAACTATTCTCCACTCAGTATAATGGGAGCAGCAGGTACTCCCAGTACATTCTTTCCAATGAAAACACATACTTCAGTGGAGGGGGGGTATCACTTTCCTTCAGATTTAGCTCCTCCAGGCAAAACCCCATGTGTTTACTCACATCTTTGTCCACTGCCAGGTCACAGGCCTGAACACTCCTTGCCAGAACCCCGCCTCCTTCAACTGCAGCTTAAAGGATGAAGTCACAAAGATGGACTGAGAGTCATACTCCCCACCCTCTGCACCCCCCCACTTTGGTATCAAATAAGGATTAAGGGCATTTTTCTTTTGGCATTACATAGGGGTTATTCGCTCTTCATTCTCTTAGTTCTGAACTCAGAAAATACAACTGGTAATTGGTGCTCAATGGACGATATGGGATGTCAGGAATTAAATCCAGGTTGGTTGCATGCAATGAAGGTACCCTACCTGATGTACTATTGTTCTGGATCAAATTAAGTGAATATGGGATCCTAATTTATCCTGTTAGTGAGTGCAAGATGTGCCTGAGATTGAATTATGTCTTAAATTGATATTATCTACCACCTCACAGCAGGAAGCTGCCTCTTAGTTGGGTGCTATCAGTGGACACAAAAGGGTAAGTAACTGATAAACAGAGATGCAACTGGCATGAAGGGAGATGACCAAATGCAGAACTAGGCAGCAGGCATGCAATCAATGAGACTAAACATGGGTATGGGAGGCATAGAAATGACCAGCTTCCCCCAGCAGAATGAATGGCTCATCTGGCAACTCATTACAGTTCTGAGTGTCTACATACAGATTACAGGGCCAAGAAGGAATGAAGAGAACTGTTCTACCCCATCCAGGATGTTTGCCTAGAAACAAGATTATTAAACTCTTCAGGCTTCAGGCTCCTTTTGTAAGTAAGGCACAAATAATAAAACCAGCTAACACAGAAACTGTCTCTAGAAATAAGGAAAGCTCATCTTCCCTTTTTGGCAGGTAAGAAAAGCTCATTATAAAAGGCTGACTAAAATCCTGCCAAGGAATAGGGCAGCAGCTAGTTCCCTGTTTCTTTAAGTCTCACTGGGATCAGAAGTGAGTTAGGAAGATGCTTCTTATCAATGCAGCTCTAGGCAGAGTTAGAATGAATGAGGTAATTAATGAGATACTTAGAGACAGCCTATCCCCAAGTTGGTTTGCATGTCTTCTTGTCTTTTAATTTTCTTTTCCTAAACCTTAATTACTTCCAGCTTTCAAAGCCCCATTCAGAATAAAAGATCAGGGACTTCCTTGAGAATTCTATTTCCAAAGGCTCCTGGGAGCCTGTAATGAACAGAGAAGAATGATAATTTTTCAGGATACTCTGAGATTCTCCTCTCTGAATATTCTCCTAGAGGAAATTTCTTTTTTTTAAGTTTATTTACTTTATTTAAAGAACGTGTATCACATATTTGACTTAGTTGACGGTAATATTTTTTTCCAGAAAAATAAGAGCAAACTTATTAAAAAAAAAGAAAAATAAAAGAAAAAATAAAAAGAAGAAAGACAATTAAAAGAAATAAATAAAGTGACAAGCAAATTTGTGAAAATTATTGTAATTCCAATGAGGTCATTAAGACATTGGCAAAAGGTTTAGTAAGCTCTTGTTGCTAGCTTGCTATTCTGTTAATTCATTTAATTCTGAACATTAAGTGATCTTAGAACACATTGGAATCTAATATGGTGTGTTCCTATAGGGATGATAGCATCAAACAAATGTTACTTCCAGGAATTCAAAGTACTATTAATAATTTTGTGGCTTTTGTGGGGAATGTTTTTGGCTGGCAGGTCTCATGGAAATAGAAGGGGGGTTCCCCACACTCATTGAAATAAAGCCCTGGTGATATCTGCCTTAAAAAGAGCATATCTGGAGTTTGGTCAGATTGGTGTCTCTGCGGAGAATCTTAGGAAAGTGGTGAAGTAGGGCCATAGGCAAAGTGGTGATTATTGTGATGGTCACAGCAGACAATGCTTTGACAGGATGGGGGCTTGTCTTGCCCTCTTCCCCCAAGATTGCCAGCTTTCAGTTGCATGGCCAGTGTATCCAGGATTTTTTATGGCTTTGTATGCATTTATTTTGAGAAATGAGTGAGTCTATGGAGCTGGCCTGGTGCAAACACATAAAGGAAACTTCTTATGCCTCAAGCCAACTCTCTAACTAATCCTGTTGTTTTTTTTTTTTAAATAAACGGGGGAACAGCTGGCCACTGCCAAATCACCCACAAGAAAAGTCTTAGCTGGTGCCTCTCAATCTTTCCTTTCTGGGACACTTGCTTTCCCAGAGGACTAAAAACTCCTGACAATGAATCTAGATTGGAATAAGCTAGAAAATCTGGGCATCATCTTCACTTTTGTATGAGGCCCAAATTACAAGAGAAGTAAAAAGGCTTGTGAAAGTCCTACGGCAAAACAGCTTGTTTACTTTTAATACAGAATCTCCTAAAAAAAAAGCGACCACTATCCACAACCCACAAACCCCAGTCTATGACTTTTGCTGAAAAACATTCCTTGAAAAAAGTCACTCTAAACATACTCTTGGAGATAACTACTAGTCCAGGGATGTTTATTCTACCCAGTAACACTAGGTAGAAATTTAGAGCATCATTTGCAGCCACGTGCAAGGCAAATGCCCTACCACTGCACCATTGCTCTGGCCCCATTATTGCATCATTTTTAATAACTAACTGCATAGTTCTCAGCTAAACAAAGTAATTTTTCTTCTACAAATGAGATCTGATTTTGTAGAAGGTTTTCCTGATATTAATCCAGTGTACAATTACTGAAAATATTTAATTCTGCATGGAAGGCAAAGCAAAAAGTACTTGCACACACAGACAAAACAAATGCATCTCATGATGCTGAAAATAAGAAAAAAAGCTGGGGCCGGAGAGATGGCATGGAGGTAAGGCGTTTACCTTTCATGCAGAAGGTCATCGGTTCAAATCCCGGCGTCCCATATGGTCCCCCGTGCCTGCCAGGAGCAGTTTCTGAGCACAGAGCCAGGAAAAACCCCTGAGCACTGCCGGGTGTGACCCAAAACACACACACACACACACACACACAAAAAAAAAAAAAAAAAAAAAAGAAAAAAATCTTATTTTAGAAAAAACATTTTTATTTTCATGCCAAAGTTACATGTAACCCTACCTTGTTGGTCAACTTAAAACATTACAAATAATCATAGTAGCTTCCTAATGAAGGCTGAGAAAATTGAGTCTAGAAAGTGAACCATCTCAAGTTAACCAAATCTGTGCCTTCTAATGAAATAGATTTAGTTTAGAGATGCTCTGAAACTGTCTACCAAATGAGAGCAATCTGAACATAAAAATAATTTTGTGCCAGAGGGAGAAATACTTCTTACCCCATAATATATGTCTGCAGACTCATTTCTTTCCATAATACCAAATTCAGTTTGATTTTTCTGCTTTTCAAACTCTACTGGTGCCTACTAAGTGGACTATGACACAAAAAATCAGCAGTGGAAGATAAGGTTCTTGGAAAACTTTATCTTTTTATTTTTGAGACAATGAACTACATTTAAATAATGAGAAATACAACAAATGACTTAAAGCCATTATAGGTTGAAAGCAATTTTATAGCAGATTATTCCTACATTAGCTAAAGTAAGTTTCCAAACCCAGCAGATTTGGAGAGAAAATAAAGCAAAATCAAAATGAACAGCTTGCTTTCTGACTCTAAGTTTTACTAAAGAAATTGCCTGCATGTCACAGGGCTCTATTTTTGAAACTTTTATAATATTCCTGTAGATACTATCAGACAAGAGGAGACAAATAAAATCTGCTGTAATTTGCTTTGAAACACCCACAGCCCTAGAAGTGGTATAGTTTCCTCCTATTTTTCCTATGATATGTAAGTATTCAAACTCTTCCTCTGGGTGTGGGTGACTCTGATGCTATATATACATCTATCTCTATCTCTCTCTATATCTATATATCTATATATCTATATATAGAGAGAGATAGATGTATATATGCTATATATACATTTAATATACATTAAAATGTCCATTTGTTTCCTTACATTATTTAAACATATGTTTTGATGTAAGATTGCCATATAACAACTTACGTTTTAACAATTATAATTTGGGTTATTTTGGCCATGGTCAGGGCTTACTTCTATCCCTGCTATCAGAGATCATGCTTGGTTGGTCTCAGGGACCATATGGAGATTGAGGATGTGTTGGCCTGTGCAAGACAAGTGTCATCACCACTTTGTACTCTTTATTAGGCCAACACAGAATTTGTTATCTGTGTATATTGTCTCATGATCTTCACCAATGTCAACTTTTTGTCTATGGCTGTTTGATTGGACATTTTACCCTATTTGTTCCAAAGCACCTTTTCCTTTGCTAAGTACAATTTCGTTCTTATAATTTAGGAGTTTTGGTTTTTTGTTCTCCCTCCCTCCTTCCCTTCTTCTCTTTCTCTCTCCTTCCCTCCCGTCCTTCCTTCCTTTCTGGGTTCATACCTGGCTGTGCTCAGGACTTACTCCATGCTCTGAACTTGGAAATCACATCTGTGTTGCTGGGTGTTGAATCTGAAAAGGCTGTGTGATGGCAAATATATTACCTACTTACTCTCTGCCTCCTTTTGTTCCTCTCTCTCTCTCTCTCTTTCTCTCTCTCTCTCTCTTGACATATTAGATCTCTTTAAACCATACTATAGCTTCTTCTTTCTGTGGGAGGCAGCCCAGAAGACACCAACGAACATAATCTCTCCAGTACCCAAACCCAGTAAGATGTCCTCACCCAACCAACATGGGTGCTGATTCCTGCTGTGTGATTGGGCACCAGAAAGCCAGTATAAAGGACTGCTTCCCTGCTCTCTGCCTGCTTTTTGGGTGAGCCAGTGGAGGCAGCCGTGCAATCATTTAAACCCTGAACCCCACCTCAGCACATAATAAAAACCACACTGCAAACGTCACAATGGGAGAAACAATGCAGGACAACCCCATGTACAGAGAATGAAGATGGCTTCCCTGAGACCCAAAAAGTACTGAACAGCTAGGTATCCTCTCAGATAAGGTGTTTAGAGAAGAATTACAGAGGCTGTTCATGGAGCTCAAAGAAAGCATAGCTAGACTTGAATGGAAAACAAATAAGAATCAAGAGGATATGAAGATTGAAATTAGAAAACCTTATACTAAAATAACATGTCTAAAAACTCAGTATATGAATTGAAAATCTCAATGGAAAGCCTCTCCACTGGAGTAATAATGGCTGCAAACAGGGTAAGTGAGACAGAAAATGAGATGCAGCACAACTCCATACAGCAGAAGAAACTGGAAGAGAATCTTAAAGAAAATGATCAATGTCTAAACTACTCAAAGAATGTGAACAGATGAAAATAGAAGTCTTTGATAAACTCAATAGAAACAACATAGGAATCATTAAAGTTCTAGAGATCCAGGAAGAGAATAATAATAAGAAGAATTGGAGGAAGATTTAGAAGAGGAAGAGAAAGAAGAAGAAAAGGAAGAAGAATAATGCAAAGAAGAGTAAGAAGATAGGAAGATGAAAAGGAAGAAAAAAAAAGAAGAAAAGGAGAAAGAAGGAGAGTAAGAAGAAGAAGGTGAAGAAGAGTAAGAAGGGAAAGAAGAGGAAGAAAAAAGAGGAGGAAGAAGAAAAAGAGAAGAAAAGAAAAGAAGAGGAGGAGGCTAAGGAAGTGGTTCAATTTGTAGAGTATATGACCTATATATCTTTTTTTTTGTGTTTATGTTTTTTGGGCCACACCCATTTGATGCTCAGGGGTTACTCCTGGCTTAGAACTCAGAAATTTCCCCTGGCTTGGGGGGACCATATGGGACACTGGGGGATCGAACCACTGTCCTTCCTTGGCTAGTGCTTGTAAGGCAGATATCTTTCCTCTAGCGCCACCTGGCTGGCCCCAACCTATATATTTTATTGCCTATTTTTGATCCCAAATAATCTAATGTTCATGCTCTAATTATTTTCACAACTTGTATGAATTCATGTATATTTGTATGTATAAAATATGTGATATGCTTATGCATGCTTACATCTATAAAGCAACTGTAAAAAATACAGGCAGGGTGGGAAAGGAAAGAGGGAGGCAGTGGTAAAAACTACTCTAAAGTGTAAAAATAATAGTCTAAGTATATATAGCCCCTCCTACATATCCCTCCTCCCCTGTCAGAAATCCTATCTTTTCATACCCCAACCCTGATCCATTTTCCTTCCTTATTTAACCCTCTCCACCCTCAGTCCTTAACCTATTAGGTACCGAGATCAACTTCCTTACCCAATAAACCACCACCCAACTCAACTACTGATTCAGCCCCAGAAGAACCCCATCCCAAGGACACTACCAGATCCCTGATGGCTGCAAAACATTCCTCAAATTTAACAAGACACGATATGTGAAGAAAAAGTCTCCTGGATTACACCCCCCACAAGAAAATCTCAAAAGACTTAATGGGGAAACCTATATTTAATTTATGTGTTTAATAGCTCTATAACAATACCCCCTAGTATGTTTAACCCCAAATATAAGTTAAGCTCTTAAACAGCAATTTTCTTTAATTCGTTTTTTAAATTTAATTTATTTATTTCTTCTATTATATGCATATAATATATATATGTATATAGGTACAAAAACCTACAAGAAAGAGTCTTGCCTGGAATAAAGGCTTAGGTCAAAACCAGAGCACAGAGAAGGTGTAGACTATCATTCTTATCCCCAATTACACTAACAATGTAATTTGGCTCTATCCCCTTTTGCCTAGGCACTCGAAATAAGGGGAAATCTTATACACAGAAACAAACTCTTATCTACTAGGAATAAGAACCCATAAATTTCATAATACAGAGAGGTCTCCCACTTTGAGCATATGCCATGTGGACCCAATTTATTCTCCACATGATTGGACAGTGATCATCCAATCCAGAACCCCAGATCCCAGATGTGGAACAAACGCAGGTTCCAGCAACAGCACCAGAAACCAAATTCCTCCCTGGGAAATTCCTAATACCACTTTGGCACCAACTTGCAACAGTTTAGAGATGACACCCTGACATGAGGAAAGGGCAACAACTTGAACTAAGAGAGGGTTGCCCTATCTCATCATCTACTGGTCTGATGCAATCAGGAGACATGAAAGCCTTTGCTCTATGCAAACACCAAAATCGCCAACTACAGAAGACTGACCTTGACAAATATGGACTGACTGAGCAGAACCTATCAAGGGACCAATGAAAAAGATCCTAGCTGAGGCTTAGGCCTAGGATTTGTACAAAAACCAAGATCTCTAATTCCAGATGTCTGACTTTGACAATTGCAACTGAGCAGAACTTCTGGAACCATACTAAAATACTTCAGGCTCTGTTCTAGAATCTGACCAAAAATCAAGACCACTTATTATGGAGGACAGATTACAACAACAGGATGGAACAGAACTTTTAGAACTGTATATAAAAAAAGCTCTCTTCTATCCTTCGTCCTATGACAAAAGCAAATAACAAGATCTCTACCTACAGAGGCATGATGTCATCATCCACAACTAACTGAAAATTTCTCTGGCACCATAGAAAGAACTTGGGGTATGAAAACGAGCAGGTATGGAGTCTGTAGTTGTTCCCATGGTAGTATGTTTTAAGGTTGGAGAAACCCTGTATCACTTAGGCCAAGGGAATTCTCGTTCTAATTTTCCCAATACTGTGCCTTTGCAAAAGCATCATCATCATCATCATTATCATCATCGCCATCAGCAGCAGCAGCAGCAGCAGCAGCAGAAGAAGAAGAAGAAGAAGAAGAAGAAGAAGAAGAAGAAGAAGAAGAAGAAGAAGAAAAAGAAGAAAACCTTTTTAAGAAGTAGTTGTTTTTTCAACTTTTTTTTTCATATTTGGTTTTGTTTTGGTTGTTCTGTTTTTTTGTACTTTTGTTATTACAGCCCTATTGTTTTTGTTTTTGTTTTTGTTTTTTTGTTTGTTTTGCCTTTTTTTTTGTTACTCTATTTTTTCTCCCTTTCTCTTTCTAAGGGGAAATTTATAACACCTAGATGGACTTCCCTTAGTTTCCTTTTTTTTCCTTTTTTTTATTTGCCTTTTTTTTTCTTTTCTTTCCCTTTCTCTTTTCATATATCTCCAACAGAACCACATTACTAGATTCATCTTGTTTAGCCTCACAATTTGAGGGGGAAAATGGATGGTACCAAGACCAGACAGTTGAATGAACATTTAGTGTAAATAAATATGATCAGACTTGAACACCAAACCTATAGTCAATGAAAACAGAATTGATATCCAAATGACAACAAGTTGTACAAGTGGGGAACAGTTACACTATCATTATGGGGGATAATTAATGGGATGCATGCTGGGAACAGGGTTGGAGGGAAAACAACACTAGTGGTGGGAATGCCCCTCATTCATTGTCACTATGTGCTTTAAATATTTCTTTGAAATAATTGTAATTCACTTTGACCACAATAAAAAATAAAAAAAAAATTAAAAAATTAAAAAAAAATTAAAAAAATTAAAAAATTAAAAAATAGGGGTCAGAGAGATAGCATGAAGGTAGGACATTTACCTTGCATACAGAAGGATGGTGGTTCAAATCCTGGCATCCCATATGGTTCCCATAGTCTGTCAGGAGCGAGTTCTAAGCATAGAGCCAGAAAAAAACCCTGAGCACTGTTGGGTGTGGCCCCTCCCCAAAATAATAATCCATACACAAAAAGGGACACAAAAGGATAGGTAAGCCCAATAGAGTAGAAAAACTGTCAGTGTTGCGGGTCTAGAAAACTACCACAAAAACAGAGAAAGTAAGGAATTTTCAGAAATTGACTTTCTTTTGTAAAGGGAAGGCTAAATGCTGGAGAAGAGAAAAAATTGACACTAGTTAAAATCTCCAGAAGATAACATGGTTTTCAATTATCTTGCCTTTACAATGATCCTCTCATAGTCAAAGTGAAGGTATCAAATTCCTTTCAAAATGACACTAAAAAACTATTCTTTGAGTTCATCCTACATAGTAAAGACAGTGATAAGTTAACTGAAAAGCTCTCAGACCTTTTTGAACACGTTATTTAAATATGTGTGCTATCCTCTTTCTTTTAATTCTCTTATTCTGCTTCTTTGTTATTGATATATAGATCAAATCAAACTTTAGTTACTCTCTTGCCCTTCTAACAATTAAATCCTCCTTTCATAGCCTGAGCTTATGACATAATTTGTGAACAAATTCTTTAAGCATGTGGAGAAGTTAAAAGGCTTTTAAGGGTAGGGTCAAATACAAAATGACTAGTGTCCCAATAACAAAAAATGATTTGGCCACATACAATGTCATACAAAAAAAAAGAAAATATAGTCACAGGGAAAATGCCACGTGACAATAAAAATTGTATTGACCAATACATAGAAAAGGCTATTGGATAACTACTAGAAGCTAGTAAACCTTCTGCCTTGAGAGAGAACATGGCTGTTTCAATATCTTAATTTTGGATTTCTCCAGAACTGAAAAACAAATTTCTGTTGTATAAATACTTCTAGTAAGAGGTACTTTCTTGTAGCAGTTCTAGAAAACAAATATACCACTTGATATATGATATATCATTTATTTAATTTCTCCCTACCTCTACCAGACTTCATGTTCCATGAGGACATGGATATATTTTATTTACTCATATACATCAAATACTTAGAGCAAGTTTGGGCATTCAAAAACATTATGGAAAGAATGTAGGGGAATATTTTTTTATTTTCACCTCCTTTTCTTTCAGCTATTCTTTCTAAAGATAAACTCAGTTTCAAGGATTAATGAAGTTAGAAAATAGTCAATAATTGTAAGAGTATGCTAGAAAACATTCTATCATGGTTCCTTAAGCAAAACAGGTGGTAGAACTAGTGCTTTGGTAGGACGGGATTGAAACACATCTCTAAAAAGGTCATCTCTAAAGAGGTCTCTAAAAGGTCTTCCAATGAGGCAGTGTAGGGTATTTATGAGTACATGATTTTGTCTGTGTTATACTTTTTTGCTGGTTGCTTGTGTAACTCAAAGAAAGTGACAGCATGTTCTGGCCAGATTGCTCCATTTCCTTCCCCTTTGCCATTACTGACCTCTGCTGTTACAAAGCACTCCTCTACTTGACTCTAGAGTGGCTGATTTCTAACCAGGAAGGCATACAATATTAAATCTCATCATTCTGAAAATCAAAAATACCCTCTGGCCTCAAAGGTCACAGTGACATTAGCCATTTACCTTAGGTTTGCAAGTTCCTAAGAGAACCTTGTAGAAAATGGCTCCAGTCTTGAGCTTTACTGAGAGGGAGTTGGAGGCTGAGTATGCTCAAGGGAGAAAAGGAATCAATGTAGCTTTTGCCTTCTCTTAACCACTGAATATGCCTCCTGTAACATTATACTGCAAAATCTATTGAGGTCAGGTCAAGGCCTGGACTTTCTTTGTAACAGTAAAAAAAAAAAAAAGTATTCACGTTTTCATGAATCCTCACCCTTGTTTAATTCAGCTGCCATAGCTTATTAACTCATGCCTAGAAGAAATTTTTACCCTTTTATTTAGACAAATAATCTGACTCACAAAACAATTTAAAGATTATTTTAGTAAAGGCTTTCTGATAAAAGCGAAGTGTGATATTCTGAAATAGAAACAAATAAAAAAGTGAGTTCATGCATAAATATCCTTTCTAATAGGTGACTTTAGGAAAGTCCCATATTTTCACGAATCATTAGCTTGACTTTTGATGTTACACAATCATTTAAAAAAGAAGACTGTGTAAATGTTGCCACCTACTGTTTTCTTGGAAATATACAGTATAATTCCTTTTATAATTCAATGATTTTCCATCCACCTGTATTTCTTTATCTTTGAAGGTCATTTTTGTCTCAATTCTTTCTTTAAAATTTATTGCTATTTAGTCATAATTATTCTACAGAGTCGATAGAAGAAAGTTTTGTATTGGTATATTAGAACATTTTGATGAGGTGATACAATTTTTTAATTTTATTTTCAACATGTTAACATCAACTTCATGTTTGAAAAGACACCATATATAATTGAAACTCCACCTAAAATAAGTTATAATTTTCAATTTGATATAAAGATATCACAATTATAAAATTAGGTTTTTATATAGGAATTGAGAGAGATACATAAACACAGAGACAGAGTGAAACAGAGAGGCAGAGAAACAGAAAGAGGCGACAGAGAAAGACACAGAGAGACAACAGAGAATACAGAGAAACAGAGAAAGACACAGAGAGAGGCAGAGAGAGATCAAGAGAGTGAGAGAGCATGGGTTTCTCTTAAGTCAGAGAGTGCCCGGGTTCAAACACCAGCATGAAAGTGTGAAAATATGAAAGAGGAGAGATATCCATATCTCAAGAGGGAAATGTGCACACTCAGAGGACCATATGGGATGCCGGGAATCTAACCCTGGTTGGCTATGTGCAAGGCAAACACCCTACCTGCTGTGTTATTACTCTGGACCCTATTGATTCAGTTTTCTTAGTTCTTGAAGATTATTCACTTTAATTATTTATTTGAAATTATTTTGATGAATTTTATTTTTTTTTATTATTTTAATTATGACAACAAAGATGCAAAGAAAGAGGACAGGGTAAAGTTACAGTGGAAGCCCAATCACCCATAAACAGAATTCTCGGTAGTCCCATCGATGATATCCCAGCCTTGAAGTTTCAGCGAAGAACATTAAGAAAAACAAAACTGAACCCATGTACAATACAATTACTTTGTCCCTCAAATCCCCAGTTGTAGTACATACTATTTCTTAGCAGCACACAATATAATCTAAAGACATTAGACTTATGTAACTCCTTAAACATTGAGGGCAAAGTACATTTATCTAGTTCCATGCATATGCTTACTAGTTTAAGTTAACCTCAAAAGTTTTAGTGGGTTGTTTTTCTTAAGGATTGGAGTCAAGGAATCATAGTAAAAAACGGTGTTAATTCTTGTGCCAGGAAACTTCAGGGGTCTGGTCTCTTTGTACTTAGGCCAAGGTTATTTCTTTCCATGTTCCTCATATTTTGGTGGGCCTATGCAAACAACAATTGCCACTCTAACACCATTCTTACTGTGCTCCTTTGACTCTAATCCTTAAAAAGAACTCACTTAAAATTTGAGGTTAACTTAAGCTAATATGCATGTATATGGAAATGTAAGAAAATACTATGCCTGTAATGTTTAAGGAGTTACGTAAGTTTTATGGCTTTAGATTGCCTTGTGTACTGTTAAGAAATATTATAATGTGTTACAATCTGGGGACTTGAGGGACAAAGTAATTGTACATGGATTCTGTCTTATTTATCTTAATGTTCTTTGGCTGAAATTTCAAAGTTAATATATCAGCAAGGGGACTTCTGAGAATTATGTTTTGGGTGATTGTCCTTCCACTGTAACTTTACCTTGTCCTCTTACTTTGCACCCTTGTTCTCATAATTAAAAATAAAAATTAAAAAAAATGGTGTTAAAGTAATTTGTTTGCATAGGCCCACTAAAATATAAGGGACATGGAAAGAAAAATTTTGGTCTAAATACAAGGAGACCCTACCCCTGAAGTTTCCTGGCACAGGACTGACTCTCGGCTCCAGGCAAACTAGGTTGTCCAATTCAAATCATCGTCTGTAGTGGCAATACACCTCCATTCCTCACATAGTCTCTGTTGTTGGTATCATGCTTCTGTATTAAAGATCCTGGAGTCTGCATATTCCATATTGCAGTCAGGATGGTGCAGAGCATCCTCTCGTTTCACCTCACACTTAAGGGGCACTAGAGAGAACCATGTCCCGTAGAGCAGGTCATTGTTGTTGTCAAGTCTTCTCAGTGTAAACGGAAGTCTCTTTTTAGAGGTCGATGTCAGGCCCTTGGTAGTGTCTTTCCTGGTAGAGGACTGCTTCCAGCTGTTGCTATAAAAGACCTTGGATGTTTTGGAGATAGCTTGCCTGGTTCTGGCGTGAATGGAGGATGCCCATTCTTCTGAGGCCTGTGCCAGGTCATTATATCAATGTTCAGGGTGTAAGGTACATTGTACTGAGATTTATTAGATAAGAACTTATCTGTATGTATGGTGTTTTCCCATTTTAATGTGTCTATGCAAACAAGGATCAATGCCATGAAGCATTATTGGTGCATCTGGAGGCAATAGGAACAAGACCAGCAATTTCCATGACATAGTTCAATCATAGGCATCAAACTGAGGGACAGTTCCACCAACAATCCTTACTGAACAGCATACAAAGAAAAGACAAGATGAAAAGTGGATAGAAACATCATGGTAGAAGAATATTTAGAGAGTTATAGCAGTTAAAGAAAATACCCATAAAATATTCAAAAGATATATGTGTTCAATATGTGTTCAATTTGTGTCCTTCTAAATAGTTCTGGGATTTGTTAGATCTACTCTATGTCTTTGGTCAGAGATTAGAACTGTGTGTTACTGGAGTTAAGAAGGGTAAATCTGGGGTACTGATGGTTGGGAGGAGTATATGTTCGTACAGGGGCACTAGCCCCCATGCGGTTTGCAAAATATAGACTGGTATGAAATTTCCAGTGACAGCCTGAGTATAGCTGAGCAGCTATCTGCCACCCCCAGATCAAACTCCACCCCCTAAGCCAACCTCTGGAGCAATCCTGGGAGTGGTTAAAACCCAGGGTGCCCCATCAGCTCCTCCCAGGAACCCACCTGGAGATCTGGAGGAAAGGGGAAGAGGGGGGTCGGGTGACCCAGGTCCAGGCCCCCTACCCTAGGCCGGGCCAAGAGGCCCCTGGCACATGCGGAGGTCTGCCAGGTGCCCGCCCTGCCGGCTAAAAATCCTGCTCCAGGAAGGGGATGAATTTTCTTAATAGACACACTCAACACCTTTTTTTAATCTTTTGTCTGTTGAGTGAATTGCTTTATTTTATTTATTTATTTATTTTTGGTCATATCTGTCTTTGCTCAGGGGTTTCTCTTCATTTTTCTCCATTCAGGAAAACTCATGGTGGGCTCCGTCAACAATATGAAATGCCAAAGATCAAATACAGATCGGATGTATATGAGGCAAGTGCCCTAATCACGGAACTGTCTCTGTGACACCAAATGGATAATCATAAAGCATTTAAAAATAAATAAGTATTCATCTCCAAATCTTTGGGTAGGGCTCTATTAGTGAGCACTCATTCAGTAAAATGTGTTGTTAACTGTAAAGAAGATTTAGAAAAAATAGATTCTAAAACAGTGATTCTCTAAACTTGTATGAGTATTTGGTCTAGTAAAATAAAGTCTACTTAGCATGCTATATTTTATTGCTATTACAATCTCATTGCTTGTAGAAAAATTACTAAAACTGGCTTTTGTAATATAAAAGCATCAAATTCTGACACCTGCCCACCCCGCTGTAACTGACTTTTCCCTTGTTCCCTTGCACTCAAAAACACTCATATTCCCTGCTACCCACCTCTAGGCCCTCAAACCAATCAAACATTTATAATTCCTCATGACTTCATGACTTCCTCATAACTTCACCCCTTCAATTTCTTTAATTTTTAGTGTTTCTGGTTTTGATATTTTGTGTCAAATACCTTCATAATTATGCTCTGCACAAATGAGATAACTAGTTATTCACTTGTATGAGCAATGGAAAAACATGTTAAAGCACAGACATTATTAAAATAATGGGTTGTAGAGAGTAGCAGTTTGCTGAAATATAAAGGCACAATCAATTGGTAATCAGCAATACAAATCACAGCATCCACAAACTTTAAAAAGCAGAAAAAAAAAAGATTTCACAATCTGGCAAACAGAAACAGATACAATATTTCACAAGTGCCAGCAAATCACTGAGCTTAAATAAAGCTTTAAACATAAGAACTTAAATCAACATTCTATGTAATGGCAATGAAAATAAGGCAATCATTGGAAGAACAATTCAACCAACTTAAAGATGAACTGACCCAGGGCATCATAGAGCCCATATAAATAAAATTGAAGGACTTAAAACAGCCAGCCTTACATACAATACATACAATAGTCAGCCATAACTACAGAATTCAACATATGAAGGACTATATAAGATATATTGAAGGCAAAATACTGACCATCACCAAGGACTAAGTAAAAAAAAAAAAAAAGAAAGAAAAACAAGTGGAAGAGAATGCCAGATTTGTAATAAATAATATAAATAATAACAAGAGAAATAATCTTTGAATTATAGGAATACCAGAAGAAGTGAAAAAAAGGGAAGGGCTGGCAGAAGAAATAATCACTGTGAACTTTTCTTATATCTGGAGAGAAGTTTCTGGAGAGAAGCTTTTGCAGATTCAAGCAACCCAAAGAGGACCAAACAAAATAAAGTCAAAAAACATGAAGCTGTAAACAAAAAGGTAAAATCAAAAGATATAGACAGACTACTTAAAGTATCAAGAGAGAAAAACCCATAAACTATAATGAAAACAGCATAAGAATAGCAACAGACCTTCCATACAATGCCTTACAAGCTAGGAAAGAGTGGAATGACATGTTCATGGTATCAGATAAAAACAACTTCCAGCCTAGAATCTACTATCATGTAAATATATCTTTTAGACATGAAGGAGGGAAGAAAATATTGTCAAAGAAAAATTGGCAGATATTGTCATTATGTGCCTTAAATGTTACTGTGAAAGATTTGTTATTCAGTTTGATCACAATAAAAATGAAAAAAGATTCATAATAAAAATATTTTACTAAAATAAAAGAACTGACAGAATTTGTAACAACTAAAAACAACTAAACCAATTCCCTAAGAATTACTGAAAGGCCACTTATGACTTTTTGCAAAACCAGCTAGATTCCACACACATACACACAAATGACAACACAGACCTATATTATTAATATGTATCAGTGGATAAAGTGCTCATGTAAAAAGGCAGAGTGTCTGGGTGGATCAGGAAAAAAATCCATCCACCTGCTGATTACAGGGAATATACCTAAACCTAAAGAATAAATACAGGTTTAGTGTAAAAAGGTGGAAAATAACCATACAAGACAATGAAAGAAAAAAAATTAGGACAGCCATAATTCTGTCAGATACAATAGCATTTCAATATAAAGAAGGTTACTAAAGGGTGATAAACATTACCTATTGGTTAAGGGAACAGTAGATCAAGAAATGCTATCATTAACATTTATGCACCAAATAAAAACCTAACTAAGTTCATGCAGCTAACAATCTAACAAATCTAACAAACTAATAATCTTCAACTAACAATCCTAGTGAAACACAAATTTTCTTTTTCCTGCATTTATATAAAAACAATTTTATTTACACTTACCTGTTAATGAGCAATATAAAGTATATTATTTTGTGCCTGCCAGGAGAGCAGGATTGAGAATAGGTGAGAATTTGAGAACAATGGCTGGAGGGAATTTTACATTGGTGGTATAATTCCACCAATTTGAAATGGAGTATTTGAAAATGGAGTGCAGAAAAATATATTGTTAGCCAATATGTAGAAAATGGTCTTAAAATAAAGTAATATATAATTAAAAACTGCCTGGTACCGAAGTAAAGATAGGTTCTTTGATCAATAAATCAGAATTAAATACTCAATGACAAAATCATTGATTTAGTTACTAACAAATCATTATTGTTAATTTTAATAATATATAGTAGTAACTTTATATTATTACTTTTTTATAAAGGAGCAGAAAGCACAAAATAGAGTAAAGATAGCTCCTTAATCAAATGCTGCTGCAAAACTGGATAACTATGCATATGAAATTAAAGCTCGAACCATATCTCATACACTATACAAAAGTCAATTCAAAGTGGAGCAAAAACCTACAGGTCTGAATAGAACTTTAAAGTACTGAAGAATATATAGGCAGAATGTTCTAAAAATTAGACCTCAAAAGCATCTGAATGATCTGAAACCACTGGCAAAAGCAAACAAATCAAAAATAAACAAATGGGACTATATTTAATTAAAGAGATTTTGCTGGTATGATCATGCAAAGCAGGTCACTAATAGGCACATGAAAAATTTCTCACTATTATCATTAAGGAAATCCAAATTAAGACAACAATGAGATATTATCTCACACAAGTGAGGATCACACATAGCAAAAATAGTAAGAACAATCTGTGCTGGCTGGTATGTGGTGAAAGATTCACTTTCCCCCTTTCTACTGCTGTTGGGCGAGTTGTTTGGTTCAACCTCTGTGGAAAACTATATGAATAGTTCTCAGTAAATTTAGAGTTAAACTATCATGTGTCAATTGCCCTTTTAGGTATCTACCTAGGACTTAAAAAAAACATTAATGCCAAAGGACATATTCACATCATTATTTATTCCTCCTATTAGTACAATAGCTAAGAAATGGGATTAATGTAGATGCCCAATGAAGATGTGGTACATAAATAGAATACTATGGAGATACAAGGGAAAATGAAATTATAAAATTTGCTGCAACTTGGTTGGAAGTGGAAGATAACATGTTGAGTAAAGTAAGCTAGAAGAAGAAAGACAAATACAGAGTGATTTCACTTGTCTGTGGTATATAGAATAACAGATGTTGAAATGTAATTTAATGTAGTAAAAGGAAAATGTCTCTCCCACAGTGCTTAGGGAGAATGACAAAGAAAAGTAAGTGGGAAGAAAGAAGATGAGAAAGGAAAATATTGGGGAACAGGGGTCAGGACTTTGGTAAATTTGGTGATGTAGGATACTGATATAAATATACCTCCAAAACACAGATTCAATAGCGTTTAAAAAAGTCAAAGCTGAAGTTTGTAATGTTCCTGCCAATGTGGCAGGCAGCAGGTGGGGTTAAGGGGTGTAGGCTTGAGGATGATGGCATATGGGAGTGCTGATGATGGAAGTTGACTCTGGTGTTGAAATATTTAAATATATACATATATTATGTGTCTAAAACTCAACTATTAATAACTTTATGAACCATGGTTTCTTAAAGTAAAAATTTAAAAAATCACTTCTAATTTAGGGCCTTAAAATAACAAAGATTTGTGCTATCAGTTTGTATAGATCAGGAAAACCTGGAGTGCTAAGACTCTGTGTATAGGTAACACAGGTTAAAATAAAATGGAGCTCATGGTGTGTGAGTGTGTGTGTGTGTGTGTGTGTGTGTGTGTGTGTGTGTGTGTAAAATTTATTTTCAAACTTATTGAGTTGTGGGCAGTATTTAGTTCCTTTCGTTGTGAGGCTGACATGTTCTGTGCCATTGCTCACTATTGATGGAGGCCATCCATTCTCAGTTCCGAGGAGCCATTTGCATTCTTTGTCATGCATGGTTACTTACATCTTCAGTACCAGTAATAAAAACTTATTCCCTTGTTGAACCGTTTTTCTGCTTTGAATCACTCTAACTCTCCTGCCACTAACCTCTAGACATATACTTAAGAAATCTATATGATTAGGTCAGGAAATCCTTGATGATTTCTCTAATTTAATGTCAACTGGTTTGGGACTTAAAATAAATTACAAAATCCCTTCACAATATCACTTAAATCTGTGTTTTATTGATAACCAGGAGATAGTTTGTGTATATCAATGACTGGGAATTTGAGAACCTTATTAGAATTCTATTCACTGTTTAGCTACAAACTTTTTTCAGATAATTCCTAGTTTCCAGTCTCTGATTTAGTAGTCTCATAAATCCAGATTAAAAAGTTGTCAATGAATCTTTCTAAAACATAACTTTAACTAAATGTAATAACATATCAAATAAATAACAACAAAATACCTTGAAGACCTCTCAAAATCAAGATCTGAACCACCAATTACACTTTTTGCATGCATCATTGCATTGAGAATTCTGCTTCTTGTGTACATGAATATAGTGTTTTAACTTCTCCCACTTTTTCTTACATTCATCTTTACAATTACAAATCTATAGGTATTTATAAGGCTGTTTTTCAATACTAACTTCTGTATGGAGCCACTTCTCCTTTGAGTTCCTTTGTTTTGTTAAAAAAAATCTAAATACATATTTAGCACTTTTTTTGTATCAAAATAATTTGAGTTCTTGTTCCTCTTACTAAATTGTAGGTTATTTTAAACTAGATTTGGCTTGGTATTATTTAGTGTTTCTTTAACTTCTGTGAATAATTTGTGTAAATTAAGTTTTAAAATATTCATTGAATTATTAATTTATTATCAAAATAGAAACTAGAATGTGCCAAGAGTTTATAGACTTTCATTGTGAATGCTTAATTGCATTTTCCTCAGTTCAGTATGATATCCTGTGTTCTTTCATTGTGACTATTTTTCAAGGTCATTGCCTCTGTCTGGTCTTTAAATTAGACTATATTTGTCAGTACTTAGCTAACACCCAATAATGAACTCACTTGTGCTTTCTCCTATTATAAATAAATGTTTTTGTTTGTTAATTTCCTGGAGAAACATTTTTTCAAATTAAATTTAAGAAAACTCTTAAGAACTAGAGAAACAGACCTACTTTTCAGCCTGATTTTTCTCATTAACAGTTTAATCTTTTTCTAAAATCATTAAAAGTATTTCTTGACTAGTAATTTAGTCATTTCTTGACTTTGCTCTATGAGTCATATGTGATTCAGAAATTTTTGCTTTTTTTATATTTATCATTTATTTATGCACACTTTAGAAATATAATATGTCATTGTGCAATTTAGTTTACACATTTTCAATTTTGACTAATTTCAAATGGGGGCAGAAAATATCTTAGTATTTTCAAAATTTCAAAGAATTATGACATTAATTATCTTATTTTAATTTTTGAAGCATGAGTCTTAGTATCTGTCAAAAACAGTATCTTATCTTAGAAATAGATCAAGGTTCTAAAACATTCTAAAATAAGCCATTTTGGAAAAATATTAATGACCATACAAATAAATAAACTTTAGGACCTATGTTGAATTATAAAGTAAATTAACTTTGAAATTGCATTTCTGAATAACAATGAAGACCTTAAAACTTTAGTAAATGATGAAGGTAAGGGTCAGAGCAACAGTGTAAATGGTAGGACATTCGCCTTCCAATTTTGGTGTCCCAAATGGTTTCCAGACCCCACTAGTAGTGATTCCTGAGTGCAGAGCAAGGAATAGCTCCTGAATATCACCAAACATGGTCCAAAAACATAGAAAAATGACAAAGGTTAGCTTAAATAATAATTTAATTATGATAAGAATGCATAAAATTGTAAAATTGACAATTTTAAAAATATCGTACAGGGGGTTACTTCTAACTTTGCAGTCAGGAATCAATTCTGCACTCAAGAATCACTCCTACTAGAAGTGGTTGTACTTGGGGAATGGCATAGAATGTCAGTGACTAAATTCCTATTAGCTGTACCAAAGTGATTACTCTATTTATTGTACTATCTCTCTGACACCATGAAGTATGCATTTTTGATACTGTATTTTTGTAAAATTTTTATTGTGATCACAGTGAATTATCATGAAATCTTTCATGATAATATTTAAAGTACATAGACACAATGAATCACAGCCATTCCCACCACCAGTGTTATCCTTCCTCCACCCCTGTTTCCAGCATGCATCCCATATCCCCCTCATTTGCCTCCTGGACTGCTAGTGTATCTGTTCCCCACTGTGTATAGCTTGTTGTAGATTGGGCATAAATTCTGTTGTTGTTGACTTTGGATTTGGTGTTTGAGTCTGATCATTTTTTATTTCCACTCACTATTCATATGACTGTTTGATCTTGGTACCCTCCATATTTTTTCTCCCCTCAATTCATGAGGCAGACCAAGATGATTCAAGTTATGTGGTTTTCTTGGAAAAAAGAAAAAAGAAACTAGGAGGATTCCATTTAGAGGTTATAAATATCAATTTTTTTTAAAAAAGGGAAATAAGAAAAACAAACAAAAAAATAAACAAAAAAAGAAAAAATATTAACTATGGAAAAAAAGCAGCCAGCTACTAAAAACAACCACTATCATATAACAACCACGAGAACAAAAGAAAATAAAAATAATAAAAAAGAAGAAAAGAAAAAGAAAAATAGAAAAGAGAAGAAAAACAAAAACAAAAACTAAGAAACAAAGGAAGGCTGATGTGACAAGTTTTTTTGCTTTTTTTTTTTTTTTTTTTTTTTTTTTGCATATGCACAGTAAGTATTGGGGAAATCAGAAAGGGAATTCCCTTGGCCAAAGAGATACAGAGTTTCTCCGCCCTGGAAGCATACTGCCATGGGAACAAATACAGGCTCCATACAAGTACTTTTGCACACCCCAAGGTCTTTTTATGGTGCCAGGAAACTTTCCGCTCAGTTTTGGATGATAAAATCAGGTCTCTGTAGCTAGAAATCTTGGTATTTGCGCAGGTCATAGGATGAAGGCTAGGATAAAGTCTTTCTTTATGTTTCTAGAAATTCTGTTTCATCACTGTCGTTGTGATTAGTCTTCTGTAATTAATGGTCTTGGTTTTTTGCTCTGATCCTAGGAAAAAGCCTACAATAGAGTCTTTTATTATGGTTCCGCAAATTCTGCTCAGACATAGTTGTCAAAGTTAGACCTATAATTAGATATTTTGGTTTTTGTAGAAATCCTAGGACAAAGCCTAGGCTAGGTACTTTCTTATTGGTTCCAAAATAAGTTCTGTCCAATCATGTTTGTTGAGGTCAGTCTTCTGTAGTTAGTGATCTTGGTTTTGCACAGAGCAAAGGATGACATGTCTTCTGACTTCATCTTATCGTTAGGTGATGAGATAAGGCAACCCACTTTTAGATCAAGGTTTTGTCATTTCCTCATTGTCAGAATGACATATCAAAACTGGCACAAATTGGTGCCAGAGCGGTATTAGGAATTTCCCAGGGGTAGTTTGGTTCCAGGTGCTGTTGCAGGGAACTGTGTTGGTTCAACCTCAGGGATATGGGGTTCTGGATTAGACGGTTTCTGTTCAATTACATGGAGTCTAAGTTGGGTATACAGGACACATGTTCAGAGAGGAAAGTGCCCCTCTATTATAAAATGTATGGGTTTTTATCCCTCATAGATAAGAGCTTGTTTCTGTGCATAAAATTTTCCCTTTTTAAGTGTGCCTATGCAAATGGGAATGGTGCCATATTATATTGCAACTGCACGTGTGGGTATAATGACAAGTTACACAATCTCTGGGCCCTGGTTTTGACCTGAGCTTTTATCCCAAGAAATACTTTTTCTTCTACGTTTTTATAGCAAGCAGATTCAAAACAGGTGAAGTTAAAGAAAAAATATATAGAGAAATAAATAAAAATAAATTTGAAAAAAGTAATTAAAGAAAATAAGTGATGGAGAAGAAAATCTTTACATTTGGGAATAAACTCACTAAGAAGTATTATTATAGAGATATTAAATATACGAGCAATATAGACTCCATTAAGTCTTTTGAGATATTCTTGTGGGAGGGAGTGAAATCCAGGGCACATTTTCATCCCACACCATGGTTTTGTTGAGTTTGAGAAATGATTTGCAGCAGTAAGGGATCAAGTAGTGTCCTTGAATTGGGGGTCTTTCTGGGGCTGAGTTTGGTAGCATGCAACAGACCACATTTGGAGAGGGTGAGAAGGGCCACATAGCATGAGTCAGCAGAAGTGTTGGTTATATCTTGCTGAGAATGAGATGTGGGACTGTGTGGGTGTCCTTTCACTTTGAGAGCAGTGTGGTGGTTTATTGGGGTAGGAGGTCAGTCTTCTTACCTAATGGGTAAAGAACTGAGAATGAAGAGGGTTAAATAAGGAAGGATAATGGATCAGGATTGGAGGATGAGAGAATAGAAAAATTTTTGAAGAGGGGAAGAGGGATAATATATAACAGGGGCTATATAAACTATACACATAGATTGTTTACAATTTAGGTTTGGCAATCAGAGAGGAATCCACTATATACAAATTCATGTACAAATATAGAAAGATATTAGAGATCTATTCTTAAGTTGTTGTTGGAGGCCTGACCTTTATAGGAAAGATCTGAGCTCTTAAGAAATACTTGAATTAAGAAAAAATAATAATTAGCTAAGACATAATTAGGAGAGAAAGAAAGGACAAACCGAAGATAAGAGAGAAGAAAAAACAAAGATAAGCAAATCAGTAAAATGAATATAAAATATATATTGGGCTGGTGAATCACAGTTTAAAGGTTTTCAAATTTCCTGTGTGTGTGTGTGTGTGTGTGCGTGCGTGCGTGTGTGTGTGTGTGTGTGCACGCGCCCTGTACTAACTCTTCAGCCCCAAAGTGATACCTCTTTTTTTCTTTTTTTATTTAAACATATTTCTTTGCGTTTATTCGTTTGTCTTGGAGTGTGGTGACTTCAAATTTCAGCCCCCTTTTGCCACCTGGGGCATGCGGATGTGACCCTTCTCCGAGTGTGGCTCTTGGTGGATGTGTTGGCTGAGGTTGCTGAGGTTTGGCCCCTCCCCATCCTCCAGTTGAGCCTGGGTCAATCGCCCTCCCCTTCTTGCCAGTAAGTACAGTTCCACTCCTAGCCACAATGGTAAGGGCGTAGTTGTGCTTAGGTCACTCGCTCCCTCCCCCACCTCGGAGTCATGGGTGCTCCACCCTGAGTCCTTACCAGTCTGTTGTTCACTCTCTTTTCCCCCAACACCTGGGAATTCTTGTTCTGCTCTGGGCCTCAGCCATCCACTCTCTTCCTTCATCTGGGAGCCAACAGCATTGTGCCCTGAGACCTAGCCAGTCACGCCCTCATTCCCCTTTTCCCCAACACCTGGGAATCTGTGCTCTGCTCCGGGCCTCAGCCATTTGCCCTCTTTCTCCACCTGGGAGCCAGCAGTACTCAGCCATGAGTCCCAGCTGGTCGGGCCTTCACTTGCCTTTCCCCCAACACCTAGGCATCCATGCTCCACTCTGGGCCTAAGCCAGTTGTCCTATGGATTCTTGTTTGTATTTAGGTCAGTTTGTTCCAATTTTTATTTGAGTTCTGTGAGCATCCTCCATATATACTCTCTAAAGTCTAATTAAGTAATTGGTACTTTTAAAGTCATCAGAACTATCACTTTGTTTTCTAAGTATGGTGGGTGTCTGCATTATTTCTCTATTGTCATGCATGCAGGTAGTGTTATCTATGTGCTGTGCTGGGGTTCCTTGATTATGAGAGGTTTGTGACCATGGAGCTATGTGGAGTAGCTATGCTCCTCTGGGTCTGTCTTTAAGGACAGGGTCTGTTCAACTGGAAATGATGTGAGTTCCAGGCGCTATAGGGCAGGGAGCAGTCTCCGCTTTTGACGGTGGGGTCCTCTCACTTCTGTATATCCTTCTTGATGAGCTATTCAATTCAATTTTTAGTATGTTTTTTTTAGATCTTTGCATCTATATTCAATTTTATAAAAAAAAGCATGAAAAGGCTTGACAGTAGTTTCTTTACAGTAGTGAATCCATCTGGACCTGGGCTTCTATTTTTGGGATTATCATTTTAATTTCCTCAATGGTGATATATCTGTTCAAATATTCTAGATCATTTTGGTTAAAACTTGTGAAAAGCATATTTTTTATTTAGTGAGAGCTCTTCTTTTATATAATAAATAATATGTTTTGAAATTCAATGATTTCAAGTAAATACCCATTTTCAAATTATATTTGAAATGCCAAGCAGTATAAATATAATATATAATAACTAAAATATTAAAATAATAGATTGCCAACATATAGCTTTTTTTTTTTTGGTTTTTCGGCCACACCTGGTGGTGCTCAGGGGTTACTCCTGGCTGTCTGCTCAGAAATAGCTCCTGGCAGGCATGGGGGACCATATGAGACACTGGGATTCAAACCAACCACCTTTGGTTCTGGATCGGCTCCTTGCAAGGCAAATGCCGCTATGCTATCTCTCTTGGCCCAACATATATAGCATTGCTATATATATATATATATATATATATATATATATATATAAAATAATTGCTAATTATTTTTTAAAATGTATGTATCTAACATCATGTAATTCTGACAGAAAGTTGCGAATAACCAAATTGCAGATCAGGAAGTATATTGTGATCTGGCCTGGGAAGCTTTGCATTTTGCTTTGATAAATCTCAGAAAATAAAATTCAAAAGCATACTTACTAGCACAAGGCACATAATTAGTTAAATTCAAGTATTCAAAGTAATGGCATGTAAAGTATAGATCTAATTATAGCTACTTCTGTGCAATGAAGAAGCCAACTAAATACCTATGAATAATGATTTTACTACTATGTATAGTATACTCAAAGTGTTTTGTTTGTTTTTTATTGTTGTTGAAAATATGAGCAAGTGTACTCTCCACAAAAAACTGGAAATTGAAAATAAGGGTTATTGAGTAGTAAATGTATGTTTTCACTTTATGCATTAGTGTCTTTTCATTGTCAGGGGCATCAAATAATTGTCCCACCTCTATACTATTTCTTTGGCCCCAAAATGTTGATTTTTAACTTTATAAAGGATAGAAAATAACATTGTTTTTTAATAAATAATTTTCATGGTAAGATATAAACTGTGTGATAAACTAATCAGTACTAATCTGATTTGTGAAGGAAGGTATGTATTGTAAAATTTAAATTATATCTTTTTAATTTCTGGACATTGTATGACTTTCATATATATCATTCTTGAGCTTATGGTAGAGATATTTTTTTCCACTGATGCCACAGTTTTAACCAAGGGTTTCAGGGGACTTAGCTTTTACAAAAATGCCTAAGAGAATATTCTTTCTAAAATCAGTTTAGACAAAAAAAATTTTTTGTTGTTTTTTTTGGTCACACCTGCAGTGCTCAGGGGTTACTCCTGGCTCTATGCTCAGAAATAGCTCCTGGCAGGCTTGGAGGACCATATGGAATGCCAAGATTCGAAATCACCATCATTCTGCATGCAAGACATGCAAAGGAAATGCCCTAACTCCATACTATCTCTTTGGCCACAAAATGTTGATTTTTAACTTTATAAAGGATAGAAAATAAGATTGTTTTTAATACACAATTTTTGTATTATTTTTTTTTAAATTTTATTTTAATTATGACAACAAAGATGCAAAGAAAGAGGACAGGGTAAAGTTACAGTGGAAGCCCAATCACCCATAAACAGAATTCTCGGTATTCCCATCGATGATATCCCAGCCTTGAACTTTCAGCCAAAGAACATTAAGAAAAACAAAACTGAACCCATGTACAATACAATTACTTTGTCCCTCAAATCCCCAGTTGTAGTACATACTATTTCTTAGCAGCACACAATATAATCTAAAGACATTAGACTTATGTAACTCCTTAAACATTGAGGGCAAAGTACATTTCTCTAGTTCCATGCACATGCTTACTAGTTTAAGTTAACCTCAAAAGTTTTAGTGGGTTGTTTTTCTTAAGGATTGGAGTCAAGGGAACATAGTAAAAAACGGTATTAAAGTGGCATTTGTTTGCATAGGCCCACCAAAACATAAGGGACATGGAAAGACAAATTATGGTCTAAATACAAGGAGACCCTACCCCTGAAGTTTCCTGGCACAGGACTGATTCTAGGCTCCAGGCAAACTACTTTGTCCAATTTAAGTCATCGTCTGTAGTGGCAATACACCTCCATTCCTCACATAGTCTCTGTTGTTGGTATCATGCTTCTGTATTAAAGATCCTGGAGTCTGCATATCCCATATTGCAGTCAGGATGGTGCAGAGCATCCTCTTGTTTCCCCTCACACTTAAGGGACACTAGAGAGAACCATGTCCTGTAGAGCAGGTCATTGTTGTTGTCATGTCTTCTCAGTGTAAACGGAAGTCTCTTTTTAGGAGGTCAATGTCAGACCCTTGGTAGTGTCTTTCCTGGTAGAGGACTGCTTCCAGCTGTTGCTATAAAAGACCTTGGATGTTTCGTAGATAGCTTGCCTGGTTCCGGCGTGAATGGAGGATGCCCATTCTTCTGAGGCCTGTGCCAGGTCATTATATCAATGTTCAGGGTGTAAGGTACATTGTACTGAGATTTATTAGATAAGAACTTATCTGTATGTATGGTGTTTTCCCATTTTAATGTGTCTATGCAAACAAGGATCAATGCCATGAAGCGTTATTGGTGCATCTGGAGGCAATAGGAACAAGACCAGCAATTTCCATGACATAGTTCAATCATAGGCATCAAACTGAGGGACAGTTCCACCAACAATCCTTACTGAACAGCTTACAAAGAAAAGACAAGATGAAAAGTGGATAGAAACATCATGGTAGAAGAATATATAGAGAGTTACATCAGTTAAAGAAAATACCCATAAAATATTCAAAAGATATATGTGTTCAATATGTGTTCAATTTGTGTCCTTCTAAATAGTTCTGGGATTTGATAGAACTACTGTATGTCTTAGGTCAGAGATTAGAACTATGTGTTACTGAAGTTAAGAAGGGTAAATCTGGGGTACTGATGGTTGGGAGGAGCAAATGTTCACATGGGGGTGCTAGCCCCCACGCGGTTTGCAAAATGTAGACTGGTATGAAATTTCCAGTGACAGCCTGAGTATAGCTGAGCAGCTATCTGCCACCCACCAGCTCAAACTCCACCCCCTAAGCCCCACCCTAGGCCAGTGTCCGGGCCGGCCTGGGAGTGGGGAAAACCCAGGGTGCCCTGTCAGCTCCTTCCAGGAACCCACCTGGAGATCCAGAGGAATGGGGGAGAGGGGGGTCGGGTGACCCAGGTCTGGGCCCCCCTACCCTAGGCCGAACCAAGAGGCCGCTGGCACATGGGGAGGCCTGCCAGCTACCATTCTGTGCCGGCTAAAAATCCTGCTCCAGGAAGGGAGAGAGACTCTCCCAAGCCCGAAGGACAGGGATTTGAGCCCCACCCTAGGCCAGTGACCGGGCCCAGCCTGGGAGTGGGGAAAACCCAGGGTGCCCCATCAGCTCCTTCCTGGAACCCACGTGGAGATCCGGAGGAATGGGGGAGAGGGGGGTCGGGTGACCCAGGTCTGGGCCCCCCTACCCTAGGCCGAACCAAAAGGCCGCTGGCACATGGGGAGGCCTGCCAGCTGCCAGTTTGTGCTGGCTAAAAATCCTGCTCCAGGAAGCAATACACAATTTTTATGGTAAGATATATACTGTCAGGCCCAAAGAGATAGCACAGCGGTGTTTGCCTTGCAGTCAGCCAATCCAGGACCAAAGATTCGAATCCCAGTGTCCCATATGGTCCCCCGTGCCTGCCAGGAGCTATTTCTGAGCAGACAGCCAGGAGTAACCCCGGAGCACCGCCGGGTGCGACCCCCCCCAAAAAAAAACAAAGAAAAAGATATAAATTGTCTTCTAAGAAAAGTTTTATTGAGAACTGAGATGAAGCATAATAATTATTAGATGTTATAAAGGTGGGCCTTAGTATCCACTTGACTCAAATATCTATTTAAAAACTTTCTCTATGTTCTTCTCTACTAGATTATATTGATAGAAAGAGAATAAAATTATGGCAGAAGGAGGATGATTGTGTGTGATTTTTTTTAGTTAAATAATGCCAGGAAGTAAATAATTATTGTGTTAATACCAGATGCTCCGTTAACATGAACAGTAACTCATGAAGTTAACTTCAAAAACATAACAGCTGAATAAAGACTTGAAATATTCAAAAGGCAGATTGTGTGTGAGGAAATAGTCCCCTAGGGTGATCATTTCCCAGCCCAAACATATTTTTCACTAGAAGGCTAAGAAAGGAAAAAGTTATTCCTCTTAAACTTAGTAGTTCTTTAAAAAATTTTATTCTGCTTGTATTAGACAGTCATCCTACTCTCACTCATTAACATTGTCATGATAGTAGTTAGTGTACTTATTTCTCTAACTACATTCGCCTCTCTGTGTTAAGCTTCATATCGTGAGTGGGGGAGGGTGGAAATGGGTGGCTTTGGTGATGGGATTGCTGCATTGGTGAAGGAGGATATTCTGTTTGACTGAAACACAACTACAATCATGTTTGTAATCATGCTGCTTAAATAAAGATATTATTTAAAAATAAATAAAACATTTATTCTAGACCCCGTGAATGGCTGCCTTCCTCCTGCTGGGGTTCCCTTGCCCCCAGGAAGGTAAGGAAGCCCCGCCCGCCCGCCCCGACCGCGCGAATGGCTGCCTTCCTCCTGCTGGGGTTCCCATACCCCCGGGAAGGTAAGGAAGCCCCGCCCGCCCGCTCCGACCGCGCGAACGGCTGCCTTCCTCCTGCTGGGGTTCCCATACCCCCGGGAAGGTAAGGAAGCCCCGCCCGCCTGCCCCTACTGCGCGAATGGTTGCTTCGCTCCTGCTGGGGTTCCCGTGTCCCCTGGAAGGTAGGGAAGCCCCGCCCACCTACTCCGACCCCGTGAATGGCTGCCATGCTCCTGCTGGGGTTTCTTTGCCCACGGGAAGTTAGGGAAGTTCTGCTCACCCACGAGGACCGCATGAGCGTGCCCCGCCCCCCGTCGGGTATCTCCTGCCTTCCAGAAATAGCTGACAACAATAGGGCAAAGCAACGAATCAGGCCACAGAAAGAGCACAAGAGGAGCCAAACCGCAGCAAGCCCACCCAACAGTACCACTAGATCCACCCTCAGGGAGGGGACCTATTCCCACACCACAGGGGATCAAAACAGACTGAAATTGGAAGAAACAGCACTCCAAAGCACACCAATAAACACAAGGAAATATGGGTAAATCAAAGAGAACCCTAAGATCTGAAGATATGGAGACAAACCCCAACAAGCTTCCAAGTCCGCCAAAATGCACAGATCTGTGGGAAAGCAACCTAAAAGCAGCAATGAGGAAGGAAACGCAAGAACTAATAAAAGAAATGAGAGAAACTTTAGCTACCGAGTATAAGATATCTATGGAGGAACGAATCACCCAAATTAAAGAAGAAATGTTAAAGAGTATGAGAGAGTCCATACAAAAAGAAGTGAAGGAATTAACAGACAAAGTAACAAGCCTTACTAGCAGAAACACAGAGTTGGAGAAACACATCGAAGAACTCGAAGGAAAACGGCAAACAAAAAATGACCAAGAAACCAACAAAGAAATAAAAGGCAAAGCACTGGAAGGAAAAGTCCAGTACCTAATGAACAAGGACAAAAGAAACAATCTAAGAATCATGGGTATACCAGAAGGGGAGGAAATAGGGAAAGGGGAAGAACAAGTAGTCAGAGAGATAATAGCAGAGAACTTCCCCAACCTTTGGAATGAAACTTCAGGGCAAATCCAGGAAATCAAGAGAGTTCCTAGTAAAATAGATCCTAATAAACCTACACCAAGACATATAGTAATCCAAATGGCAAAAAACAAAGAGAAAGAGGAACTTCTTAAGGCAATAAGAGAGAAAAAAAGCCTCAAATACAAAGGTAGGGACATAAGAATCAAACCAGATCTCCCAATCAAAATAATTCAAGCAAGGAGACAGTGGAATGACATATTTAAACGACTGAATGAAAGAAACTTCCAACCTAGAGTCCAATACCCGGCAAAATTATCATTCATATGGGAGAACAGACTGAAAACATTTTTAAACAAGACCGAACTAGAGCTATTTGTGCAAACAAAGCCGATCCTAAACGACCTACTCAGAGATGAATTACACAATCCAAACCCCCGATTGTAACAAAAGCCACCTTACACAACACAACTGCACAACAGTCCTCTCTCTCAATAATCTCCCTAAATGTTAATGGACTAAAATCTCCAATTAAAAGACACATAGTAGAGAACTGGATTAGGAAAAATAAACCGGACTTCTGCTGTCTACAAGAAACACACCTACAGCTACAGGATAAGCATAGGCTTAGAATCAAAGAATGGAAAGTAATTATTCAGGCCAATGGAAAACAAAAAAGAGCAGGGACAGCCATTCTTATATCAGACCAAATTGCATTCAACCTCAAGAAAGTGGTCGGAGATAAAGAGGGTCACTACTTACTGATCAGGGGAACATTAGATCAAGAAACACTAACCCTGGTCAATATCTATGCACCCAATGTAGAGTCAGCAAAATATGTGAGGCAACTGCTCATAAACCTGGAGAAACACATGAAGGGAAATGTGATAGTAGTAGGGGACCTCAATACTCCACTATCACCACTGGACAGATCCACCAAACAGAAAAATAGCAAAGAAATAAGAGCTCTAAATGAAAAATTAGAAGATTTAGGGCTAATAGACTTATATAGAGCCCTCCATCCCCAGAAAGCAGAATACACATTCTTCTCAAGCCCACATGGAACCTTCTCCAGAATAGACCATGTCTTGGGATACAAAACCAACCTATACAAGACCACAAAGGTAAGGATCATTAGAAGTACCCTTTCAGATCACTATGCAACAGAACTCAAAATTGATGTCAAGAAGAAACAATGGAGAAAAACTAATACCTGGAGATTAAACAACATGCTGCTCAACAACAGCTGGATCAAAGAACAACTCAAGGAAGAAATAAAAAGATTCCTTGAGACAAATGACAATGAAGAGACAACATGTCAAAATTTGTGGGACACAGCAAAAGCAGTAATTAGGGGGAAACTCATAGCAATACAGGCCTATGTCAAGAAACAAGAAAATAACAAAACCAACAGTTTAAAAGATCACCTAAAAGAATTGGAACAACACCAACAGAGAAATCCAACCATGACCAGAAGGCAAGAAATAATAAAAACCAGAGCAAAATAAACAGCATAGAAACTAAGAAAACAATCCAAAAAATCAATGAGACCAGGAGTTGGTTTTTCGAAAAAATAAACAAGATAGACAAACCACTGGCAAAACTCACCAAAAAGAAGAGGGAAAACTCCCAAATCAGTAGGATCACAAATGAAAGGGGAGAGATTACAACAGAACCTCAAGAAATACAACATATCATAAGATCATATTATGAACAACTATACTCAGCTAAGATAGAGAACCCAGAAGAAATTGACAGATTCTTGGTCAAACACCCTCTTCCAAGACTGGAAAAGGAAGAACTAGAAAGCCTAAACAGACCAATCACCTCAGAGGAAATTGAAGATGTAATTAAAATACTCCCTAAGAACAAAAGCCCAGGCCCAGATGGATTTACAGGTGAATTCTACCAAACATTCCGGGAAGATTTACTACCACTTTTCCATAGGCTCTTCCAAGCCATAGAAAAAACAGGAATCCTCCCTAACTCCTTCTATGAGGCAAATATCACACTCATTCCCAAAGATGGCAAAGATACCACCAAGAAAAAAAACTACAGACCAATCTCACATGGGTATATGCCTAGGAGAGCAATTGCTGGGTCAAATGGCAGCTCAATTCTGAGTTCTTTGAGCACTCTCCAGACTTTCCTCCATAGGTGTTGGACTAGGGGGCATTCCCACCAGCAGTGGATGGGAGTTCCTTTCATACCGCATCCCTGCCAACAAAGGTTGTTTCCATTATTTTTTGATGTGAGCCATCCTCACTGGTGTAAGGTGGTATCTCATTGTTGTCTTGATTTGGATCTCCCTGATGATGAGTGAAGGTGAGCATGTTTTCATGTGTTTGTTGGCCATCCTTCTGTCTTCCTCAGAGAAGTGTCTATTCATTTCATCTCCCCATTTTTTATGGCTTTATTTGGTTTTGGGGGGCTCACTTTCACCTTCATTTTTTCTCTTTTCTACTCTTCTCTTTACTTTTTTTCCCGTTCCCTTCCCCCTTTCTTTCTAAGGTATTTTCTCTTTTCTCTCCCTTCATACCCCTCTCATATACCTTCCCCTTTCTCCCCTCCGGAAATCCAACTATCCTTTCACCCCTCAATCCCATCCAGATCTCCCACCATATTAAAACTCCCCACCCTCAGTCCTTATTCCATTAGGCATCAAGATCGACCTCCCACCCAACGAACCAGTACCCTGCACCCAGGCGAGGGGACACCCAGATAAACCCACACCTCGTCTCCTGCAAGAAAAGACAGCCAACCCCCTTGCAGACTCATGCGGCACAGCCCTCCCTACCAACTTCCCCTAACGTGGACTGTTTCTTGAAACCGGACCTAGGCCCAAAAGTATCCCCAATGCAAGAACTCTTTTAAGACCTCCCTCCAGCAAATTCTTACCAATCTGAAGAAGGTCAGGGGGTGTGATAGAAAGATCCCTGGGAACCCACACTCCACAAGAAAAACCCAAAAGACAATGGGAAAAACTGTACTTCCAACATAGGCATAAGACCTGTAATACACCACCTCATTACCTGCTCTCCCCCAAATGTAAGGTAGTCTTTTGCACCACTTTTATTCCTTTTTCCTTTATTTATTTTTTTCAATTTATTTATTTTTTAAATGTCTGTCCTACATATACATTTGTGAGCACATACATTTTTATTCCCCCCCTTTTTTTATCATTTTTGGGTATGGGACCTGTTTCTGTTATTCCTTCTGCGCACCCCCAAATACACTGACAATATAATGTAGCACTGTTTTCCCCTGCAAAGGCACACTAAATAAAGGGGAAATCTTACATATTAAAAAAAAATAATAAGAGCTCTTATCTATTAGAGAAAGGAACTCATAATTGTTTACAATACAGGGATATCTCCTACCTGGAAAATATGTCATGTGGAATCAACTTAGACCTCAGGTGATTATATACCATTCAACCAGCCTTGAACCCTGGATCTCAGACATAGAAATGGCACAGCTCTTCACAATAGCTGCAGGAAACAAATACCATCCAGGACAGCCTTAATACTGTGGGGTCAACAACAAGGGCCAGCTCTAACATGATATCCTGACAACGAGGAAAATGTGAACAACTTGACCTTAGAGCAGATTAGCCTACCCTACCAGTTAACGACAAGAAGAAACCAGAAGACTTAGCACCCTTTGGTAGGTCCAAAATCCAAGATCGCGATTTACAGATGACTGGCTAATAGAACCATGACCAGACTGTATACATCTTGGGACCAATATAAAAGCCCTAGTTTAGGGTTTGAACTATGACCTGCACAATAATCATGATCCCCAACCCCAAAGGTCCTGCAGAGACAATTGTAACGGAATGGGGCTTCTGGAATCACAAAGAAAGACGCTATCCTAGGTGCCATCCTAGGCTCAGTGCAAAGACCAAGATCACCAATCACAGAAGATGGATTATAATGACACTGAGGGAACAGAACCTCTAGAACCACAACCACAAAGACTGACTTCATCATAAATACCATCTCAAGATCTGTGCAGATACTGAGACCTCTAAACACAGAGCTCTGATTGTATCACCCTGGACAGAGCAGAAATCTTCCAAACGCCACAAAAACACCACCGGGAGAGTAAATGATCCTGAGCAAAGCCTAGTGTTGATCCCATGACAGTATACTCCAATGACGGAGAAACCCCATATTTCTTAGGCCAAGTGAAATCCTTTTTGAATGACCCCAATATTTACTGTGCCAGGGCAGGAGGGAAAAACAAAAAAAAACAAAAATAAAAACAAACAAACAAAAAGCACGAAACCTTGGTTATTTTTTTATATATATATATACTTTTACCTTCATTTATTATTATTATTATTATTATTATTATTATTATTATTATTGTTGTTGTTGTTGTTATTCTTACCTACCTATCTATTTTGGTCGATTTCTCTGGTTAGGTGTGATCATTGAAATTGTTGTCCCCAGTTATACTTATTTTTTCTCTCCCTTTCTTTTCTTTCATTATGTGCTATGCCAAGTTTCTTATTTCAAGACCATGGCGTATTTTTTTTTGTACATTTGTTTGTTTTTGTTTGTCTTGTTCTGTTTTTTCTTTGTTTTGTGTGGTGCTTATCGATAAAGCTGGAGTCCTCACTGGATATTTGAAACGTCTTTTGGTGCTGGTGAAGTGTTCCACCTTCCCTTTCTCCTCCATCCCCCAAATCGATGATGAGAGCCTCTGGAAGGACTCGCCCATTTTCGGGGTATTAGACTCTTACCCCAGTTTATTACTTTTTTCTTTTTCAGGCAAAACCACACAACTTGAAATAGCTAGTACTGCCTCCAGTTAGAGGGGGAAATAAGGGAGGCGTCAAGCCAAACAGGTCCAAGACTACTAAGTAGTAGGTTAGATACAGAGGGGACCACACACTCTAGTCGCCCTGGGGGTGAGGGAAAAAGAAATGGGAGGGAAAACAAAAACGGAGGAATAGGGAGGACAATTTGGTGATGGGAATCCCCCCTTATTTTATGTAAATATGTACCTCAAATATTATTGTCAACAATATGTAAGCCACTGTGATCAAAATAAAAATTATATTTAAAAAACATTTATTCTAATAAAACAATACAATATAAATACTTATAACTGAAGATTTTTATTTGAATAATTTTATTGAGATTCTTTTCTCAAAATATTGTGTATATTGACAAATAGAACAAAGAAACCAATATTACATTATTATTAGCATTTATTCGTATTTTATTACAAATTTTAATTCCAGAGATTAGCCTTTGTCCTAGAGAATTACCCAGAGTTTTCTACTTTCCCTGCTTTTTATTATTGTACAGCTGTATAAGGTCTTTCTTATTCATTTTATGTTTTAAATGTATTTTGCCTTTTAGGACACAGAATTTTGTTTTCAGATATCAAAGTTTATAGTTCAATCTATGTTGTTTTTATTTGTATCACAACTTTTCATACTAAACGTATGCTTAAAGACCATATTTAGAGGTCATGCCTTGAAGAGTTGGGGGGAAAAAGGAAGGGAGATAAAGAAAAAAGATGAACATAGAAGGGATTGATAAAATCTATATGATGTTAAAGACCAAACCCAGTGCTTTAAAATATTAACCTATGTTGGAGCTTTTTGAGATATCTTTCTAGCTTCTATTTATATTTTTAGTAACTTCAAATCTATTTCATTCCAGTGCACTAACTTGTTCCTCTCTGTGAAAACATTAAAGTTTGTGGTTCTGAGTGGCAGTACAGCTGCTGGGACACTTGTCTTGCCTACTGCCAAGTTCAATTTGATTCCTGACATTCATACCATCCCACAAACTGCAAGCACCCCCAGTAGGAATCCTGAGTTACAGAGGAAAGAGTTAGTCCAAAAACTGCTGGTATGGACCTAAAACAAGACAAAGTAGGATAGTGGGGTTCTTTTTTTTTTGTGTGTGTGTGTGTGTGTGAAACGTTTAAGTGTGCATTTTCTACCATCAGAATCCCTGCATTTTAATGTTGCTTCTATTTCTTACTAAATGTGTAATATGTGCCCCTTTGTAGTTCACATCTAATTTCAGAGCCTTTTGGTCAGAGAAGGTAGCTTACAAAATTTCTATCCTCTTGATTTTATGGAGGTGTGCTTTATGTGCCAGTATGTGGTCTATCCTGGAGAATTACCCATGTACACTGAAGAAGAATGTGTATCCAGGTTTCTGGGGATGGAGTGTCCATCCATCTTTCTTTCATTTTTTTTTTCAGATATAGTATATTTTTGTTGGAATTCAGTCTGGTTGCCCCATCAAGTGTTGACAGGGTAGAGCAGTGTTGAGGTTTCCCACAATTATTGTGTTATTCTGGATATCCTCTTTCAAATTTGTCAATAATTGTACTAGATATTTTGCTGGTCTCTTATTGGATGCATATATATTTAGTAGTACAATTTCTTTCTGTTGCAAATTTGTGTCACTTTTTTATATTCAAAATAATTTTTTTAATTTTATTGAAGACAAAGATGCAAAGAAAGGACAAGTTGAAGTTACAATGGGAAAGCAATCACCCATAAACAGAATTATCAAAGAAATCATCTTGCTGACACCTTAATTTTGAATTTTCAGCCAAAAAATTAAGAAAAGTAAATACATGCACATTTACTTTGTCCCTCGAGCCCCCAGATTGTAGTACATTATAACATTTCTTAGCAGTACACAAAGCAATCTAAAGCCACAAAATTTATGCAACTCCTTTAACATTAAAAGCTATAGTATTGTTGACACAATTGATCATAATACATTATTTTATTAAGGATGAGTCAAAGGAGCACAATAAAGATGGTGTTAGCGTGGAAATGGTTTGTATTGACCCAGTAAAATATAGGGGACATGGAAAGGAAAAGCCTTGGCCTAAATACAAGGAGAACTTACCCCTAAAGTTTTCTGGTATAAGAACAACTCTAGGCTCCAGGCATATTAGGTTGTCCAACCCAAGTCATTGTCTGTAGTGCCAATACACTTTCATGTGTATTGGCAGTCCACCTTTTTTTTTTTTTTCTTTCTTTTTTTTTTTTTTTTTGGTTTTTGGGCCACACCCGTTTGACGCTCAGGGGTTACTTCTGGCTAAGTGCTCAGAAATTGCCCCTGGCTTGGGGGGACCATATGGGACGCCGGGGGATCGAACCGTGGTCCGTTCCTTGGCTAGCGCTTACAAGGCAGACACCTTATCTCTAGCGCCACCTTCCCGGCCCCAGTCCACCTTTTTTAAGGGTATTGTTTGCTTGGAACATTTTTCCTCCAGCCTTTGATTTTGAGTCTGTTTGTTCTGACTATTCAGGTGTGTTTCTTGTAGGCAACAGAAGGTTGGATTCATCTTTTTGATTTATGTTGTCACTCTATCTCTTTTTTTTTTTATCTTTCTGGTCCCAAGAGGTGGGGAGTTGGGCAGACAGTGTTTATTTTTTTAATATAAATTCTTATTTAAGCACCACGATTATAAGCATGTATGTAGTTGGGTTTTAGTTATATAAAGAACACTTCCCCATCACCAGTGCAACATTCTCATCACCAATTTTCCCCACATCCCCCACCCCTGCCTGTATTCACAACAGGCATTCTACTTCTCTCATTCTTTAACATTGTTGTGTTAGTTTTTAGTGTAGTTTCTTGCCCCCTTATCAAAGATTGATTGTATGTCTGGGAACATTTTTTGAATACTCAAGTCTATTTTATTGATCTTACTCATTGTCTTTATTCCAATACCATGACAAGAACAAACAGTGCTGGTGGGGACATAGGGAGAAAGGAACCCTCATTCACTGCTGGGTGGAGGGAATGCTGTCTAGTCAAGCCTTTTTGAAAAAACAATATGGCTATTTCTCAAAAAACTGGAAATTGAGCTCCCATATTATTCAGAAATACCAATCCTTCCAATATACTCTAGGAACACAAAATCACAATACAAAAATGCCTTCCGTGCAACTATATTCACTGCAGTGCTATTTACAATACCCAGAATCTGGAAACAACCTAGATGCTCAACAACAGTTGAGCTAAAAACTGTGGTATTTTAATGTTAAATTCATAATAAAATTCTATGCAGCCATCAGAAAAAAATGAAGTTATGAAATTTTCCTATACATGGATGGATATGGAAACCATTATACTGAGTGAAATGAATCGGATAAAAAGAGATAGACACAAAAATGTCTCACTCATCTGAGGGATTTAAGAAAAATAAAAAACCATACAGTAATAAAACTGAGAGACAATAGAGATGAAGTTTGGAAGGACCAGTCTATGATATAAAATTTATCACAAAATTGGTGAGTACAGTTAGAGAAATAAGTACACCAACAACTACCATGACAATGATAGTGTGTGAGAAAAAGAGTGCCTGTCTTGAAGACAACTACAAATATGTATGGTTCTTAAATAAAAATATTAAAAAATGTTACCAGAAGTTGAAAGTGGGTACTAGGTGGTCTTTTTCTTTCATTTAGTTGATACTAGTTTGTGTCTTCTGTTTTGAATGATACATGATACACTTTTTATATATAGTTCTTCTTTTGCTTTAAAAGCAACTGAAGACATTTCTTTGACATATTATTTTACATTTGTTATTTATTCTTTTTTAATTATCTCTAGAAGAGTTTAAAATTTGAGTTTTTGATATTTATTTTTCATGCATCCCATTATTTATGAAATTAAGGTGCTTGGTAAATACCTTAATGATTTTACCTAAGACTATTGGCCTTTTGTAGAGGTCAATAGAATGTTTTTTAAAGACTGATATTAAAAAGGTAACTCAGAAAATTAAAAGTAAATGAATGAAACTAGTGATATTTACAAACAAAATAACACTGGTTACTGTTTTTAAAAAAACCTATTCGGTCAAATTAGGTTCCAAATTTAATGCTTGGCAGAATATCTTTAGGTTAAGTTTCTTTTATTTTATTTGCCCTAGCCACTGAATTTAAAAAAAAATTGTATTAAGTCATATAAATAACACCCGATGAGAAAAGAAACATGTAATAGTTCATAGTAATATGAACTGGGAAAATAACATAATATTCCTTAGCATTCCTCAAGGCCATTTTTGTATATAAAAATAAAAAATTATAGCAGAAACATTTATGGGATAGGAAAAGTTTATCTGATGGGTCATTATGTTAAAATAAATAAAATCAATTTTTATTGAAGTTTTTTTCTATTTTTCTAAATGAAACATGAGTTGATTTGCATAGTTTTGCCATGGAATCAAAATAAAATTGCACACTTGTGGTTGTGCTCATGGTTTCCAACCTGTTTCATTTTACTCCTCTTTATCTGAATTTCAGGTATTCCTAATTCTCCTATAAATTTGCCCTAATTTCCCTGCTGAGATATTCTCTTCATAAATAACCCATCTAATAAAAACAATGCTGCTGAGTTCAAGTGCATTGTATTTGGTAAAATTATCTCTTTTGAGAAACTTGAATTATTTTCATATCTCAGCTTTCTTAGTGGCTTTATTAATTTATTATTGTCAGAATTCAGAACTGCTTAAAATAAGTAATCTTTCATGAACCAAGGGGCCATACCCCCACTGTATTGAGATATAATTTTAACAGATCACCCTAATAATTCATGGCAATGGTGTGAAAACAATTGTCACTATATCAAACTAATATCTAACTATACCTCAGGTATGTCTTATTCAAAATAATGGCACAGTTAGACATTTGTTTGTTGTAATTGTATTACTGATGTTAGGAAATGAAAAAATGATTTTAAATTGGTTGGTAAACAGTTGCTGACAGGATTTCTTAAGGAAATAACTTAAAGAACTTTCTAGACATTGTAAACTGTCCTATCAGTCACCTGGAAATCTTAGATTTCTATATACTCCATCAAAGAGTTCTTCATCATGTTATTCTGCTCTAACTTTTCAACACCAAGCAGTAATTCAGGACACACTGAATTAAAGGAGTGATAATCACTTACACTGTGGAATTAATATTAGTTCTACTATACATGAGAGCTGTGATTTGAGGTTATTATTTTTTTATTTTGAGTGTGTGTGTGTGTGTGTGTGTGGTGCAAACCGACTGAGCTAAGGGTTCATTCCTGTATCTACACTCAAGGAGTACTCCTTATGGAATGCCAAGGATTGAAGCTGAGCCTGCTGCACACAAGAAAATTATCTTACCAGACATGCTATGCCCTGTACCCCCTATTAATCTATCTTTGACTCAGTTCTTCTATTCTGTATAACAATACTGATAATGCATCCATCTCAAGAGGGTAGATTGTTCATAACATTTAGAGAAGACAACACATATTAAATACAGTTAAAGTCACAGTTAAAGAGATTCACAGTTAAAAATATAGCTATTTATTTATTGTTTTATAAAATAGAGCTATTTTTTAAAGAAGTACTGAATAATGACAATCCCCTGACATTGAAATTTAAAATAAATTATGAAATAGGTGGTGAGTTAGAGAGGGAAGAATACAAAACTGGACTAGTTTTTTATTGTGGACACTTAGATGTATTGAGTCTATATAACAATAGCTTACATTTAAACACTATTGTAACTTCCTACATTATGAATAAAGTATATGTAGAAAACAAATCAATCAAATTATTTTTAATAATTGGGATGATGATTAAACATACTGGTTCTGTTTTTATAATATCTTTATTTAAACACTGTGATTACAAACATGATTTTAGTTGAGTTTCAATCATAAAAAGAATACCCCTTCACCAGTGCAACATAGCCACCAATAATGCCCCTTATCTTCTCCTCCCCCACTCTCTGCATATAGTCCATAGAGGCATTCAATTTTTCTCATTCATTAACATTGTTATGGTAGTTGTTAATGTAGTTATTACTCTAACTGCACTCACCACTCTTTGTGTTGAGCTTTACATCATGAGCTGGTCCTTCTGGCCCACATCTCTAGGAATTATTACAATAATGTCTTTTATTTTTCTTAAAACCCATAGGTGAGTGAAACTATTCTCTGTGTGTGTCTCTCTCTCGCTCTGACTTAATTCACTCAGCATAATAGTTTCCATGTGCATCCATGTAGAGGAGAAATTCATGACTTTATCTCTCATGATTGCTGCATAATATTCTATTGTGTATATGTACCAAAGTTTCTTTAGCCATTCATATGTTGAAGGACATTTTGGTTTCTTCCAGATTCTGGCTATTGTAAATAGCACTGCAATGAATATAGGTTTGAGGAAGGTATTTTTGTATTGTGTTTTTCTGTTCCTAGGGGATATCCCTAGGAGTGATATAGTTGGATCATATGGGAGCTCAATTTCCAGTTTTTTGAGGAATATCTATATTATTTACCATAAAGGCTGGACTAGACATTCTGACCTGCCAGAGGCCCTTGTAACAGGCAGAAAACTTTGCTAAAAGCAGGCCCTTGTAACAAGCAGAGAACTTTGCTAAAAGCAGGGAGCCCTGAGAAGTAAATGTAATCATTTAAGGCTTGCATTAGAGACACTGATATCATAGAATTTTAACTCTGGGAAACTGAGTATAACTAATCTGAAGTTCCTGTTACCTGTTCATTTTGGTCTGTAGTGACGAGTCTGGCCTGCCCGAGATGGGTTCCATTATCAGTACACTCTGGCCCTCTGGAGATGGGCCCCATTATCTGTACATTCCGACCCACTCACCAATGGTCCCTGTTATCTAGGTATTCCAGCCTGTTCAATGTATCTATGCCCTATCGACATGTGCACATGCAGAACTGTACCCACAAAAGGTATTTAAACCGGGCCATGTGTTTCAATAAACGGAATTGGATCTTAAATCCTTCTCACATTCTTGTCAGTCTCTGTGTCTGTTATTTGGTCTGTGTTTATCTGTCTGTATGTGTGAGCTCCCTCCGAGAAAGAGTAACCCATTTTTGGACAAATGTTCCCTGCAGTTCTGAAAACCCACACCCACTAGCAGTGAATGAGAGTTTCTTTCTCCTATATTACAGCCAGACTGATTGTTCATGTTTTTTGTGATGTGTGCCAGTTTCTGTGGCGTGAGATTGTACCTCATTGTTGCTTTGATTTGCATCTACTTGATTAGTGATGTTATGTTTAGTGATTTTTCATGTGCCTTTTGACCATCGGTATTATTTTTATTTATTGAGTGCTTATTTCTTGAGAAATTGTTCATTTTCTCTCCCCATTTTTTTGAAGGGTTATATGTTTTTTACTTGTTAATTTCTGTTATACCTTGTATATCTTAGATATTAGCCTCTTGTCTTAATGGAGTTGGGTGAATAGTTTCTTCCCTTCTGTGGTTGGCTTTTGTATCCTAGGCACTATTTTTTTTGAGGTGCAGATGCTTCTCAAGTTAATATAGTCCAAGCTGTTTATCTTTGCTTCCAATTGTTTGAAGAGTGCTGTTTCATCTTTAAGATGCCTTTAATCTCAGTGTCAAGGAGTGATTTACCTACATGTTGTTCTGTATATCTTTTGGTTTGTGGTCTGATTATCAAGGTCTTTAATTTATTTGGATTTGACCTTTTACATGGTTTTAGATGGAGGTCTGAACTCACTGTTTTGCAAATGGTTGACTAGTTGTCCCAAAACCATTTGTTGAAGAGGTGTTCCTTGCTCCATTTTCACATTTCTTGCCCCTTTATCAAAGATTAATTAATTGTATGTTTAGGGAACATTTTCTGAATACTTAAGTCTATTTCACTGATCTGAGAGTCTGTCTTTATTCCAGCACCATTCTATTTTAATGACTATAGCTTTGTAATACTACTTAAAGTTGGGGAAAGTGATGTCCCCATATTCCTTTTCCCAAGGTTGCTCTATCTATTTGTGGTGTTTATTTATTTTTCCAAATGAATTTAAGGAGTGTTTGATCTATTTCTTTGAAGAATTTCATGGGTATCCTTAGAGTGATTGCATTAAATATATAGAATGCTTTGGGGGGAGTATTGCTATTTTAATGATGTTAATCTTACCAATTCATAAACAGGATATGTGTTTCCATTTCCTTTTGTTCTCCTTTATTTTTTGAAGCAGGGTTTTGTAGTTTTTCTTGTATAAGTCTTTCACATCTTTAGTTAAGTTGATTTCAAGATATTTGAGTTTTGTGACACAAAGGTGAATGAATTGCCATTTTAGTGTCTATTTTTCTCTATCATTACTGGTGTACAAAAAAGGCCATTGATTTTTGCACATTAATGTTTTAGTCTTCCATTTTGCTATATGAATCTATTGTTTCTAGGAGCTTTTTAATAGAGTATTTGGGGTTTTCTGAATATAATATCATGTCATATACAAACAGTGAGAGCTTGACTTCTTCCTTTTCTATCTGAATGCCCTTGATGTTCTAATCACTATGGCAAGAAATTCCAGCACTATGTCAAAGAGGAGTGGTGAGAGAGGGCAGCTTTTTTTTTTCTAGAGGAAAGGCTTTTAGTTTATCTCCGTTGAGAATAATATTTGCCATTGGCTTGTGTAGATGGCCTTGACTATATTGAGAAAAGTTCCTCCCATTCCCATCTTGGTGAGAGTTTTTTTAAATCAAGAATGGGTGTTGAGGGGGTGGAGCAGTGGCACAAGTGGTAGGGCATTTGTCTCGCACACGGTTAACCTAGGACAAACCATGGTTCAATTTCCCAGTGTTCCATATGCCCCCCCCAAACAGGAATGATTTCTGAGTGCATAGCCTGAGCTTCACGAGTTATGGCCAAAAAACTAAAAAAATTTTTTGTTAGACCGTATTGAATGCTTTCTCTACATCTATTTATATGATTATACAGTGTTTATTTTTCCTTTTTTGTAGACATGGTTTATTATGATTATTTATTTATGTATGTTAAACCATCTTTGCATACCTGGAATGAAAACACTTGGTCATGGTGTATGACCTTCTTAATGAGGCAATGGATTCTACTTGCTAGAATTTTGTTGAGGACATTTTTATCTTTGTTCATCAAAGATATTGGTCTGTAAATTTTTTTATTGTAGCATCTCTGTCTGGTTTTGGTATCAGGGTGATGTTGGCTTCATAAATACTATTTGGGAGTGTTCCTGATTTTTTAATTTCATGGAAAAACCTGAAAAGGTTTGGTAATAGTTTGTCTAGAAATGTTTAAAAGAATTGGTTAGTGAATCCATCTGGGCCTAGGTTTTGATTTATCAGAAGACTTTCTTTTTTTGGGGGGCACACCCATTTGATGCTCAGGGGTTACACCTGGCTAAGTGCTCAGAAATTGCCCCTGGCTTGGGGGGACCATATGGGACGCCGAGGGATCAAACCGGGGATCATTTCTTAGCTAGCGCTTGCAAGGCTGTTCTGTTTAGATATGCTAGAACATACTGATACAAACGTGGAAGATTATAAGAGTCTAAGAATTTATTCATTTCTTCCAGGTTCTCATGTTTTGATGATTATTGACTTCTCAGTTTATTATTTTTATTATCATGCAATGTGTCCAAGTTTAGTTTTTTCCTAGAGAAACAAACTCAAGATTTTATTTTTTTCTGATATTTAAGTATTGACTATATAAAATTTTTATATACTCTGAGAAGTTTAGTAAAAAAAATTGATAAACACATTGTCATTTTCACAGTTTATAATATTTGCTTATACATTTTAGATCCCTTAAAGAGATGGGATTTATAAAGTACTAGTCTTTTTTTTTTAATTTTTTTTTTTATTTTTAATTATGAGAACAAGGATGCAAAGAAAGAGGACACGGTAAAGTTACAGTGGAAGGACAATCACCCATAACGTAATTCTCAGAAGTCCCCTTGCTGATATCTTAACTTTGAAATTTCAGCCAAAGAACATTAAGATAAATAAGACAGAATCCATGTACAATTACTTTATCCCTCAAGTCCCCAGATTGTAACACATTATAATATTTCTTAACAGCACACAAGGCAATCTAAAGCCATAAAACTTACATAACTCCTTAAACATTACAGGCAAAGTATTTTTTTACATTTCCATATACATGCATATTAGCTTAAGTTAACCTTAAATTTTAAGTGGGTTCTTTTTAAGGATTAGAGCCAAAGGAGCACAGTAAAAATGGTGTTAGAGTGGCAATTGTTGTTTGCATAGGCCCACCAAAATATGAGGGACATGGAAAGAAATAACCTTGGCCTAAATACAAAGAGACCCGACGCCTGAAGTTTCCTGGCACAAGACCAACTCTAGGCTCCAGGCAAGCTAGATCGTCCAATCCAAGACATTGTCTGTAGTGCCAACACACTTTTATTTTTCACACAGTCTCTGTTGTTGGTATCATGTTTCTGTATTAAAGATCCTGGAATCTGCATATCCTCCATTCAAGTCAGGATGTGGAGCGTCCTCTCGTTTCACCTCACAATCAAAGGGCAATGCAGGGAGCCCTGTCCTGTAAGCAGGTCGTTGTTGTTGTTAAGTCTTCTCAGTGATAAGGGAAGTCTCTTTTGAGCAGGTCGATGTCTGAGGAGTGTAGGTCTTCTGTGGTAGAGGATTGCTTTCAGGTGATGTTATAGACCAGCCTGGATGTTTCGTGGATGGCTTCCCTGGTTCAGGGGTGAATGGAAAATGCCCTTTCTTCTGAGGTCTGTGCCAGGTCATTATGTCAATGTTCAGGGTGTAAGGTCCCTTTGCACTACAAGATTTGTGTGTTCCAATCTCTATTAGATAGGATCTTATTTGTATGTATAGTATTTTCCCATTTTAATGTGCCTATGCAAAAAAGGATCAATGCCACGTGGTGTTATTGGCGCATATGGGGGCCATAAGAACAATTCCAATGATTCCCATGATATGGTTCAATCATAAGCATTAAACTGGGGACTCTTTCACCAAAATTCCTTGTTAAACAGCTCAAAAAAAGAAGATAAAAAGTGGTTAGAATCGGGCCCGGAGAGATAGCTCAGCGGCATTTGCCTTGCAAGCAGCCGATCCAGGACCAAAGGTGGTTGGTTCGAATCCCGGTGTCCCATATGGTCCCCCGTGCCTGCCAGGAGCTATTTCTGAGCAGACAGCCAGGAGTAACCCCTGAGCACCGCCGGGTGTGGCCCAAAAACCAAAAAAAAAAAAAAAAAAAAAAAGTGGTTAGAATCGTCACTGTATAAGACACATTTAGTAAGAATTATAGCTGTCAGAGAAGAAACACAAAATATTCTAAAGAAATTCGTGTCCATTTTATGTATCTTGAAACAGTTTTCGGTTGTTACACACAATGCATGGCTTTGGTCTGTGACTAGGATGGTACACTACTGAAGTTAAAAAGAGTAATGTAGGTTAGTGACGTTTGGGGGGGTTAGAGAGTTAAGGAAAAAAAAAGAGCTTTGTAGGGGTGTGTGAAAGGGCAGAATAAAAAATGAACATTCTGGATACGCAAAACATAACATAAGAATAAGGAATACTCTCAATACATGAAGTACATGTAGTTTTTGGATGCATAGGGAGGAATTTTTCACCCCCTCCCCCCAGGGCCCGATTAACTAGGCATGGCCCTGAAGACCCACCTGGTGTGGGGGGGGATCTTGTTCCCCTGGACTAAGTGGTCAGCCCAGGGGGCCTATGGCCTCTGTCCTGCCCAGAGCCCCCAACATACCAGTCAAAGGCACCCAGAAATCCTGGCATGCGGAGTGTTCTCTAAAGTACTAGTCTTAAGTTTAAAAATTTTAAGAAATATTGGTACTGGAGAGATAGCACAGCAGTAGTGCATTTGCCTTGCATTCAGTGGACCCAGGACGGCCGTTGGTTCAAATACCAGTATCCCATATGTTCCCCAAGCCTGCCAGGAGTGATTTCTGAGTGCAAGCCAGGAGTAAACCCTGAGCGCCTCTGGGTGTGACCCCAAAACCAAAAAAAAAAAAAATTCTAGGAAAGAGGCATAGGTTGGGAGATAATTATTGGGGTTAGCACACAATTTGCATGTGGGTAGTAACATGGGCTTGATTCCCATCACCACATGATTTCTTGAACACTATCCGGAGCAACTTCTAGAGAATTGTTGGATATCTTCTCATTAAATGCAACAGGCACTATCTGAGTGTGGGCCGGGCCTGAAAGAGATGGAATGACTACTTTGAAAGCAGGGATTTGAGGTTTAATTCCTGGCACCTCATGGTCCCCTGAGCACTACAGGTTCTAAATTCTGCCAGATGTGATTCCAAAATCCAGGAAAGAAGTATGCCATACTCTTACTGATACCAACAGACTAAGACCATGTGTCTGGGTACCATTAATTATTTAAGTTGGTTAGTTCAGAGATTCCCTATTTGGCTCAGGACTACATTAAGTTTTTGAAGACCTCAAATATCAATATATTTATAATCCTAATGTATAGATACATATAACTTGAAATAAATATAAAAAACAACCTTTAAAATAAGCATAACTTATGTTATGCATACAATAAAGCATAAAAAGTTCAACTTGGTATTTTGTTCTCTGTGCCAAATACTTTGAATTTTTAATCATTTTTTTAAATATTAAAGAAATTTTAAAGAATTTTAAAGAAAATTCTATATCAGGGAGAGGGAATGCAAAACAGAGGATGCAAATGCTTGACCCTAAATTATATAAATGAGGGAAGAAAAAGAAATGAATCAAGGGGGAGAAGTAAAGAGAGGTAGTGTGAAGCAATAGGGGTAGAGGTTTTGGCTAGTATAGAGGTTTGGTGTATGTGTGTATATAAATTAAGCTGACTAGGTTTGATCCATTGTATCCCATATACTCCGCAAAGAACAACCAGAAGTGATCCCTGGGTACAGATTTAAGATTAATAACCTTGATCATAACTGAGTATGACCTACATCCCTTACCCCAATATGCCTGTCTTTGAAAAAGTGCTCAGCATCCCGTATTAATAGGGAATTCCAAATCAAGATGATAGATATCATCTCACACTAGTGAGAATAGAATATATATAAAAAACTGTGAACAATCTGTGTTGGCAAGGATGTAGTGAAAAAGGTCTTAGCCACTGCTGGTGAGAATGTTGTCTGGTTCAACCCCTATGTAAAACAGTACAGAGAGATCTCAGTAAATTTAGAATTAAGTTGTCATATGACCCAGCAGCTTCACTTTTAGGTATTTATAACCAAGACTAAAACTTACTGATTTAAAAAACATGTGCAAGCCATTATGCACTGCAGCACTTAGCACAATAGCTAAGATATGGAAACAAAATAGATGTCCAAGAACAGATAAATAGATAATGCAGGTTTAGTATATATACACATGTATGTATACATATAATGGAACACTACAAAGCTTCAAACAGGTATAAAATTAGACAATATGCTACAACCTGGTTGGAACTGTTGAGTGAAATAAGGACAAAACACAAGATGATCACACTTATCTGTGGTATATAGAATAAATGGAGGAGAAAAGGAGTACCAAGTGGTAAAGGGAGATGCCTAGATCACCCTTGAAACCATAGTATGGGGAGGAGGACAAAGAAGGAAAGAAAGGGAGAGTTGAAGGTAGGGGAAATGAAGTAAAGGGCCCTTGAGTAAACAAGAGAGATGTATAGCTATTTATTCTAAACACAGGTTTAATAACATTGAAAACATGAGATCTAAATACAACTACAGTATATAGAGTAGATTAGGAAATATACTGCAGTGAAGGGGAGATGCCTAGATCACCCTTGACCCAAGAGCTTAGGGATGGCATAAAAGGAAATAAATCAAGGTGGAAAAGAAAAAATGAGAATGGGAAATAATAGAGGAATAAGGGTCAGGACTGCAGTTATAAGTGATGTGGATGGTGGAATAGCTATAAATCCAATGCATAGACTCAAAACTGAAAACATAAAATCTAGGCTGAAAATAGCAAACTTTGTAATGTTTGTTTCCCATCTCCAACAAAAGAGATGGAAAAGGGAGGTAAGGGATGGGAATGATGGAGTATGGGAACACTGGTGGAAGGAGTTGACTCTGGTTGTGGAGTTGGTGTTGAATTATAATATATCTAAAACTCAACTATAAATAACATTGCAAATCATGGTTCTTTAAATCAAAATATTGAAATGTAAAAAATTACATCACCTTGGAACTTTAAAATGTGCCTGTCATGGTGGCAATGAAAGAATTTTGGGGCCATGAGGTAACATGGAACACTGCTGGAAGGGCGAACACTGGTGGTGGAATTGGTGTTGAAATTTTGTGTGCCTGTCTCAACTATTAAAAACTTTACAAATAATTGTTATTTTATTAAAGAAAAATAAATAAATAAATAAGCAAAACTCAAAAAATAAAGTGTGTTTGTCAATACAGTAGGTTGAGGAGTGAAAATACCCGAGTACACAGTTGAGGGATGTTAACACTGGTGGTTGATTGGTGCTGGAACATTGTATGACTGAAACTATTGTAAATGGCTTTGTAAAACACAATGACTTAAAAAGAAAGAAACTAAAAGAAGTAAATGAAGACAGAAAGAGAGGAAAAAAAGAGAACAAGAAGAAAAGAAAGAAAAATAAAATAAAAAAAAGAAAAGTAAGGGAGGAAAGAAGAGAAGAAAATAAATAATTCTTCCACACATTTTTTTTGTTTTTGTCCTTATTTTGTACCTGATTATTCTGTTAAGGGCACTTTTCAACACTTCCGAGCTAGCTGAAATGAGGTGGGGGAGATATGGAGGAAGGCAGTCCATGTGTTCTAACAGCATATTATTTGGAGAGCAATAGTATAGGTGGGGTCAGCAGGGGTCGGGGGTCTGGTAGTTCATTCTAGGCCTTCTATAAACAGTATATTTCAGAACTTATTTCTCTTTTGAAATTAATACTTCTAAAAACCTATATGTCGATTCAATGAGCCTTTAATAAGTGACCATGGCTTGTTCTCTATTATGACTATTTTGTCCTCATTGTCATAGAATACAGACAGCATTTTTCCAAGGCCTTTCTGTTGATAAAGAACTTTGAGGGCTTAAATTTGTATTTTTTAAATTTTTCCTTAAATTTTGACAGCAGAAAAACCTTTATGAAAACATATTGATTTAATTTATCAGTCCTCTGAGGCATCGATGGAAAAGTATAACATTCCTAGGAATCACACTGTAAGAAAAACAGATGAGCCCCTGAACTGGCAGTTGTCTGCCTGCTATTCATCATTCACATGTAGGAAAGGCTGACCAAAAAAAGGCTTAGTTATCACCAACAAGTATGATTTATTGAAAATAAAACATTCAGACAATGATCAGAAAGGTTAGTTGTTGCTTAATTTTATCATTGATGGAAATGAAGAAATGGGGCTGGCACGATATAACAGCATTAGGGCTTGCATGTTTGCTGAGTCAGGGAAGATCTGGGTTTGATTCGTGGCATCCCATATGGTCCTCCAACCTAGGAGCAATTTCTGAGTGCATAGCCAGGAGTAACCCCTGACCATCACCAAGTGTGGTCCAAAAACAACACACAAAAAAGAGAAGAAAACATATTTCCATTTTAGTCACTTGGTCTCTGGTATTTATTCAAGTGATCCTAGTAAAGTAGTAAATATAAACTCATTTTTAGTCACAGTGTAACTGTGTGAGCTTAAAACAAATCAGTGGTTAGACTGCCATAAAATACCATAATATTAACTGTTTTAGATAGTATGCTTTCCCCCACAGGAGAAATTTGTCACAGCTTTAAATCTAAGGCATATTTTATCATTTTTTTTGTTTGTTTTGGTTTTTGGGTAACATCTGGCAGCGCTCAGGGATTACTCCTGGCTCTGCACTCAGAAATCACACCTGGCAGGCTCAGGAGATCATATGGGATACCAGGAATCGAAACACAGCCTCCTGAGTTGGCCGCATGCAAGGCAAATGCCCTACTGCTGTGCTATTTCTCAGGTCCCATATGCATCTATTTTGTTTAATTTTTGCCACACCCATGTTTACTCCTGACTGTGTTCAAGGGTCACTGGCAGTGCTTAAGAGACTATTAAATGTGGCATCAGGGGACAAACCTAGATCAGTCATGTGCAAGGCAAGTGCTTTAATCTCTATATTATATCTATGGATCCTGAGGCATATTTATGGTCTATTATATCCATATTCAACATTATATACTATAATCATCATCACCCTAGCAAATAATTGCATTAGTGATGATCGTGGTTATGGTAGTATATATCTACCTGTATATGCATCCAATACAAATACTGCATAATAACTAAATATCTATCTTGGATTTATGAATATTGTTTTCTGGGTGAGGGTCACCCCTAGTAGTCTTCGGGATCATGGGTGTTAAAGAATGTAATCTAGGCTTCTAGAAAGCAGTGGCCTCAATTAATTAATCTATCACTCTACCCCTAGATATTGTTTTATATGTTAAAACAATACATGTAATTTGCAGACCTTTAGATATAAATAATTCAAAGAAAATAAAATTAACTTTAAATAATAAAATCACCTATAATGAAATAATTGGTGAGCAGGATAAAATTACTTTATTCCTCCTAAGAGATGCCTTCTGATTTATGTTGTTAAAATAGTTACAGTTTATATGTATTTATTTATTGCATATGAAACACTGTTTATCTGAAATAGTCTATATTTTAAACTGCTGTTAATGGTCAGAGAGACAGAACAGTGAGTAAGGTGCTTTCCTTGCATACAGCTGACCATGGTTCAATTTCTGACATCACACATGGTTCTCTGAGCATTGTAAAGTGTGATCCCTGAGAACAGAACCTGGAGAAAACCTTGAGCATTGCTGGGCATAATCTCCCACTGCCACCCCTCTAAAAGAAAAAAGTAAACGGCTATACCATATATATATACCTTAGTCAAGCTTTTTCAATTTATACAGAAATCCAATACTTCAGACTATACTGGGAATACAGCTATTGCTAATTTAGCATGAAATATTGTAATGGTGTAACCTTAATTGCTTGTGCTAAATGAAAGATAGCTACAAAATCTCAGGAGTTTTAGAGTAGCAAAATGTGTCAGTGACAGGGCATTATCTCTAATATATTTGCCTAGATGGAACCAGGAATTTGTTTTCATCCTGCTTCGTGTACTTAAAGTCTACCTAATTTATGTTTTTTATTTTTTTTGGTTTTTCAGGCCACATCTGTTTGATGCTCAGGGGTTACTTCTGGCTAAGCGCTCAGAAATTGCCCCTGGCTTGGGGGGACCATATGGGATCGAACCGCGGTCCTTCCTTGGCTAGTGCTTCAAGGCAGACACCTTACCTCTAGCACCACATCGCTGGCCCCCCTAATTTATGTTTTTTTATAATTATCTTTATTTAAACACCATGATTACAAATATGATTATAGTTGTATGATTACAGTCATGTAAAGAACACCCCCTTCACCAGTGCAACATTCCCACCACCAGTTTCCCAGATCTCCCTCCTCCCCATCCCCACCCACACCTGATTTCTACTTCCCTCATTCATTCACAATGTTATGATAGTTTTCAGTGTAGTCATCTCTCCAACTGCACTCATAACTCTATGTGATGAGCTTCATGTCATGAGCTGCACCTACCAGCCCTTATCTCTCTTGTCTCTGAGATACTGTTAAAAATGTCTTTCATTTTTCTTAAAACCCATAGATGAGTGTAACAATTCTGCATCTTTCTCTCTCCCTCTGGCTTACTTCACTAAGCATAATAGATTCCATGTACATCCATGTATAGGAAAATTTCATGACTTCACATCTCCTGACGGCTGCATAGTATTCCATTGTGTATATGTACCACAGTTTCTTCAGCCACTCATCTGTTGAAGGGCATCTTGGTTGTTTCCAGAGTCTGGCTTTGTAAATAGCACTGCAATGAATATAGGTGTAAGGAAGGGATTTTTGTACTGTATTTTTGTGTTCCTCGGGTATATTTCTAGAAGTGGTACTGTTGGATCATATGGAAGCTCAATTTCCAGTTTGTGAAGGACTCTCCATATCGTTTTCCATAAAGATTGTACTAGATGACATTCCCACCAGCAGTGAAAAAGAGTTCCTTTTTCTCCACATCCCTGCCAGCACTGCTTGTTTTACTTTTTTGTGATGTGTGCCAATCTCAGTGGCGTGAGGTGGTACCTCATAGTAGTTTTGATTTGCATCTCCCTAACGATTAGTGATGTTGAGCATCTTTTCATGTGCCTTTTGGCCATTTGCCTTACTTCTTTTTCAAAGTATCTGTTCATTTCTTCTCCCCATTTTTTTGATGGGGTTAGTTGTTTTTTTCTTGTATAGTTCTGTCAGTACCTTATAAATTTTGGATATTAGTCCTTTATCTGATGAGTATTGGGTGAATAATTTCTCCCACTCAGTGGGTGGCCATTGTATTCTGGGCACTATCTCCTTTGAGATGCAGAAACGTCTCAGCTTAATATAGTCCCATCTGTTTATCTCTGCTTCCACTTGTTTGGAGAGTGCTGTCTCCTTCTGAAAGATGCCTTTAGTCTCAATGTCCTGGAGTGATTTTATCTACATGTTGTTCTATATACCTTATAGTTTCAGATCTGATATCAAGGTCTTTAATCCATTTGGATTTTATCTTTGTACATGGTGTTAGCTGGGGGTCTCAGTTCGCTTTTTTGCAAGTGGCTAACCAGTTGTGCCAACACCACTTATTGAATAGGCTTTCCTTGCTCCATTTAGGATTTCTTGCTCCTTTATCAAAAACTAGGTGGTTATATGTCTGAGGAACATTCTCTCAGTACTCAAGCTGATTCCACTGATCTGAGGGTCCTTGTTCCAATACCACGCTGTTTTTATAACTATTGCTTTGTAATACAGCTCAAAATTGGGAAAATTAATGCCTCCCATATTCCTTTTCCCAAGGAGTGCTTTAGCTATTCGAGGTTGTTTATTGTTCCAAATTTCAGAAGTGTTTGATCCACTTCTTTGAAGAATGTCATGGGTATCTTTACAGGAATCGCGTTAAATTTGTACAATGCTTTTGAAAGTACTACCATTATAATAATGTTGATCCTGCCAATCCATGAGCAGGGTATGTGTTTCCATTTCCACGTGTCCTCTCTTATTTCTTGGAGCAGTGTTTTATAGTTTTTTTGTATAGATCCTTCACATCTTTAGTCAGGTTGACTCCAAGATATTTGAGTTTGTGTGGTACTAATGTGAATGGAATTGTTCTCTTGCTGTCCATTTCTTCCCTATCATTATTAGTGTATAAAAAGGCCTTTGATTTTCGTGTATTTAATTTTGTAGCCTGCCACCTTGCTATATGAATCTATTATTTCTAGAAGCTTTTTGGTAGAGTCTTTAGGGTTTTCTAAGTAGAGTATCGTGGCATCTGCAAACAGTGAGAGCTTGACTTCTTCCTTTTCTATCAGGATTCCCTTGATATCTTTTCCTTGCCTAATCTCTGTAGCAAGTATTTCCAGTACTATGTTGAATAGGAGTGGTGAGAGAGGACAGCTTTGTCTTGTACCAGAATTTAGAGGGAAGACTTTTAGTTTTTCTCCATTGAGGATAATATTTGCGACTGGCTTGTGGTAGATGGCCTTAACTATATTGAGAAAGGTTCCTTTTATTCCTATCTTGCTGAGAGTTTTCATCAAGAATGGGTGTTGAACCTTATCAAATGCTTTCTCTGCATTTATTGATATGACCATGTGATTTTTCTTTTTCTTTTTGTTTATGTTGTGTATCATGTTGATAGATTTACGGATGTTAAACCATCCTTGCATTCCTGGGATGAAACCTACTTGATAAAATGAATGATCTTCTTGATGAGGCACTGGATCCTGTTTCCCAGGATTTTGTTGAGGATCTTTGCATCTGTGTTCATCAGGGATATTGGTCTGTAATTTTCTTTTTTGGCAGCATCTCTATCTGGTTTTGGTATTAAGGTGATGTTGGCTTCATAACAGCTATTTGGAAGTGTTCCTGTTTTTTCGTAAAAGAGCCTAGCCAAGATTGGTAGTAGTTCCTCTTGAAAATTTGAAAGAATTTATTCGTGAATCCGTCAGGGCCTGGGCTTTTATTTTTGGGCAAATTTTTGATTACGGTTTTAATTTCCTCAATAGTGATGGGGGTGTTTACATATGCTACATCTTCTTTATTCAATCATGGAAGGTTATATGAGTTCAGAAATTTGTCCATTTCGTCCAGGTTCTCATATTTAGTGGCATAGAGTTTCTCAAAGTATTCTCTGAATACCCTTTGAATCTCTGCAGTATCTGTAGTGCTTTCACCCTTATCATTTCTAATACGCGTTATCAAGTTTCTCTCTCTTTTGCTTTGTGAGTTTTGCCAATGGTCTATCAATCTTGTTTATTTTTTCAAAGAAAAAACTGCTTTTGTTGATATTTCAGATTGTTTTTTGGGTTTCCATTTCATTGATTTCTGCTCTCAGATTTGTTATTTCCTTCTTTCTCCCTATTTTTAGTTTCTTTTGTTAATCTTTTTTTTTTTGGTTTTTGGGCCACACCCATTTGATGCTCAGGGGTTACTCCTGGCTATGTGCTCAGAAGTTGCTCCTGGCTTGGGGGGACCATATGGGACGCTGGGGGACCGAACTGCGGTCCGTCCTACGCTAGCGCTTGCAAGGCAGACACCTTACCTCTAGCGCCACCTTCCCGGCCCCTGTTGATCATTTTCTAATTCTATAAGCTGTGTCATTAATCTATTCATGTATGCTCCTTCTTCCTTCCTGATGTGTGCTTGCAAAGCTATAAATTTTCCTCTCTGTACCGCTTTTGCTGTATCCCATAGGTTCTGATAGTTTGTGTTTTTATTGTCATTTGTTTCCAGGAAACTTTTGATTTCTTCTTTGATTCCATCTCGGACCCACCAGTATTTCAGTAGTAGACTGTTTAATTTCCAGGTGTTAAATTTTGTTCTTCTGTGTCCCTTTCTACTTCACTTCTAACTTCAGAGCTTTGTAGTCAGCAAAGGTAGCCTGCAAAATTTTTATCTTCTTGATTTTATGGAGGTATGTTTTATGTACCAGCATGTGGTGTATCCTGGAGAATGACCCATGTACGTTGGAAAAGAATGTGTATCCAGGTTTCTGAGGATGGAGTGTCCTATACATACATACATACATACATATATGTATATAGTATATAGTATATATATGTATATAGTATATATATATATATATATATATATATATATACTAGGCCTCTTTCTTCCATTTCTTTTTTAAGGTCTAGTATATTTTTGTTGGGTTTCATTTTGGTTGACCTATCAAGTGATCCATTTCACCAATCTGTGCCTCTTAACGGGTGCACTTAGTCCATTGTCATTGAGAGAAATAATTGTCATGGGATTTATTGCCATCTTTGTGTAGAAGTTTGGTGTGCTTTTTGTTCTTTTTTGTCTTTAGAATAGATCTTTCAGTTTTTCTTTTAAGGCTGCTTTTGAGTCTGTAAAGTTTTTGAGCTGTTGTTTATCTGTGAAGCCATGTATACTTCCTTCAAACCTGAAAGTGAGTTTTGCTTGGTGCAGTATTCTTGGCCAAGCATTTATTTCATTGAGTTTTGTCACTATATCCCACCACTGCCTTCTGGCCTTGAGTGTTTCTGGTGACAGGTCTGCTGTAAATTTCAAGGAGGCTCCCTGAAATGTAATTTCCCTTTTTGATCTTGCTGCTTGCAGTATTCTATCTCTATCTGTGGGATTCATCATTGTGACTAGGATGTGTCTTGGGGTGTTTCTCCTGGGGTATTTTTTAATTGGTACTTTTCGGACATGCATTTTGTCACATGTTTTCTTTAGCTCTGGTAGTTTCTCTGTGATGATGTTCTTGACTGTTGATTCTTTCTGAAGATTTTCTTCTTGGGTCTCTAAGACTCCAATGACTCTAAAGTTGTTTCTGTTGAGCTTATCAAAGACTTCTATTTTTATCTGCTCAAACTCTGAGTAGTTTTTCCATTGTCTGATCATTTGATTTAAGGCTTTTTTCCCAATCTCTTCTGCTGTGTAAAGTTGTTGTGCATCGCATCTTTCAGCACACTAATTCTATCCTCAGCTGCTTTTAACCTGTCCATTATGTTTTTCAATTTGTCTACTGAGTTTTCAGAACTGTTATTTGACCTGATATTTCAGTTTGGAGTTTTCTGATTTCTATCTTTATATTCTGCTGATTTTTATTAGTGCTCTAATCTATACTTTCTTTGAGTTCTGTGAGCATCCTCCATATTTATTCTCTAAACTCCATTTCTGAAAGACTGCTTATGAGGTTGGCCTTCATTGGGTCATCAGAGTTTCCATCTTAATTCTCTATGGCTGAAGTTGGTCTGCATAGTTTTCCCATTGTCACGCTTATGCTATGGGTTTTTCTAAATGTTGTGGTGGTATTCATTGGCTAGGTAAAGTGCGCTGAAGCGAAGTGGAACAGTTGTGCTCCTCTGCTTCTACCCCTTATAGGTGGGCTTAAGGGGGTCAGCAGAGTCAGCTTTATCTGCAACTCCTGCGTGGAAAGACTCACCTCAGCCAAGGCAAGCCGTCAGGGGATGAATGCCTGAGAAGATCAAAGTTCCCAGTTTGAAGCAAGCTGGGGGAAGCCCCAAAATGTCTCCTGTGCCTAAGGGGCCCAGCAGTCAGCTTTATCCATAGCTCTGGCCCGGAAAGACTTACCTCAGCCAAAGCATGCTCTCAGGGGATGAATGACAGAGAAGATCAAAGTTCGCAGGTTGAAGCAAGCCAGGGGAAGCCCCAAAATGTCTGCTGAGCCTAAGGGGCCCAGCAGTCAGCTTTATTCACAACTCCACCTCTGCCAAAGCAAGCCATCAGGAGATGAATGCCAGAGAAGATCAAAGTTTCCAGGTTGAAGCAAGCCAAGGGTAGCCCCAAAATATCTGCCAAACTTAAGTGGCCCAGCAGAGTCTGTCTTATCCACAACTCTGGCCTGGAAAGACATCTAATTTATGTTTTTTAACTGTCAATCTTTCTAGTTATTTTAAAGCTTAATCATATCTTAAAAAAGGTATACTCAATTTTCATTTTTAAATTGTAGCTGTTGACCATCAGTGATGTGACAAATTGATGGTTACTGAGATGTAGACATGATAAGGTTATCATTTGTGCTCACTTTATGCATTTACAAAGCTTTTAGGTTGTACTTACTGTGTGTTAGGAAGTGTTAAATAACTTGAATCATACATACAATGTATAAAGTAGATAATGTAATTTCAATGAGGAAGCAGAAGTTTGAAGAGGATAAGAACGTTCCTAACATGAAGACAGGATCCAGAGTAAGATGAGTTTGGTTTGTGAACAGCATGGCTAAGCTGCAGCTTCTCTTCAAGATTTAGACAGCAGCTAATATTTATGGTGTGTGCCATGTGCGTATTCACTTCTGTGTTGTAGATACATTGACTTTTTTACGATCACAAGACATCCACTGGAGTTAAGAGGTCTAGAATCTAGTTTCAGATAGGGTAAAGAGTGGAGAGTATGGTTTGGATTACTTTATGATACATGTTGAAGACAAATCTACAGCTAATGTGTGATAATTTGTTTTCAACTTCTGCTAATTTAAAATTTTTGAGTAAATATACTTTTTAAAATTTGTGAAAATAAATTTTGTTTAAATTTTTTGGGGAGTGGGGGGAATATGTCCCAATAGTTCTCAGCATGCTTGAGACTCACTCCCAAAATAGTTTGATGCTAAACCTGCTGGTGCTAGAGATCCTAGGCTGTGAAGAGTGGGAGGGGTCATGAAGTATAGGAGTATAGGGAAAGGAGAATTGTAGTTCTGAGGATGGAACTTGGGACTTCACATATGGGTTTTTTGGGGGGAGGGGCACATCCATCAGTGCTCAGGGATTACTCCTGGCTCTATGCTCAGAAATCAGGCTCGGGGGACCATATGGGATGCCAGGATTTGAACCATCGTCCTTCTGCATGCAAGGTAAACTCCCTACACCATGCTAACTCTGGCCCTGGAACTTGGGTCTTCACATATGAAGACGTGCACCCCAATTCTTTGATCTTGGGCTTCTAAATGTTATTTAAATTTTTTGTTTTCAGGTTTCTGCAGTGTTTTGATGTTGCATTGGCAATACATAAGATGCTAGATGATGCTGGAAATTAAATTCAATGCCCCTGAATGCAAAGCACATGATCTTTCAGGTCATATCTCCAGCTCCAGATTTTCTTTTGTTGTTGATCTTATTGTTTTGGTTTTCTTTGAATGTTTTTTTGGGCACACCCAGTGGTTTTCAGGTGTTATTACTGCTCTGTGTTCATGAATCACTCCTGGAAGGCTCAGGTATCATATGGGATGCTGGTATCAACCTGAGTTGGCTGTGTTTAAAGCAAATGCCCTACCTGCTGTGGCTATTGCTCCAGCCCTAGGTTTTCATTTTTAATTGAATAAGTGATACAGATTCTTCATCTCTATACTTACATTTTTGAGTAACACATGTGTATATTAGACAAATTTTTAATATAACAGAGACTTTTTGTTTGTTTTATTTTATTTTGGGACCACATTGAGCAGTGTTCAGAGCTTATTCCTAGCTCTGTGCCCAGGGATCACTCCTGGACATAATCAGTGGACTATTTGGAATGTTGGGGATGAATCTGGCATGGCTATGTGCAAGATAAATGTCCTATCCACTGTACCCTGAGGTAAAAACTTTTTAGATTCAAGTAATATTATTAAAATAAAAAAATTTCCCCTTTTTGTTAAAGTATAGCAAAGCAAAAAAACTTCAATTATGTCCAAGTCTAATGAAAACAATAAAAGCAAATACTTTAAACTTTAATCATATAGGAACTTGAAATTTAGATCTACTAATTCATTCAGGAAATGAACTTTTTGTTTGTTTTTGGGCCACACCCAGTGGAGTTCCTCCTGGCTCAGCTCTCAGGAATCAGTGATGCCAGGCATGAAACAAGGATAGTCTAAGTGCAAGGCAAAGACTCTGTCGCTATGCTATTGCTCTGGTCCCAGGATGCTAGAATATTTTTATATTCTTGTATACAAACATTTAAATAGTAAAATCGCTGACCAGCTATGAAAACAAATTATAATTTTCATAAGACTTTCATTATTTATTAATAAAAATGTTATATAATGTGCAGGTAATTAACTTTCATTAGTTTCAAGATATAATGTTCCAAGAGAAGGGTTCTTTTGAGGTCAATATGTCTATAAATTATATGACTATATTAGTAGATATATTCAATAAAACATTTTCTGAGGGAGTTGTCCAGATGGGGCCACAACTGGCTGTACTTAGAGTTTATTCATATCTCTGTGCTCAGGAATCACTCCCAGTGGTTCTATGGGGACCATATTTAGTGTTGTAGATCAAACCAGGGTTAATCACATGCACAGAAGTTTCTTACCTTTGTACAATTTCTCTGGCCCACCAAATTGTGATCTTTTTTGTTTGTTTGTTTGTTTGGGACCATATGTGGTGATGCTCAGGGGTTACTCCTAGCTATGCACTCAGTAATCACTGTGTTTAAATAAAGATATTAAAATAAAATAGAAGAAAAGAAAAGAAATTACTCCTGGCTCAGGGAACCATATGAGACACCGAAGATCGAATCAAGGTCTGCCCTGGGTCAGCTACGTGTGATGTTCTGGACTCACTATTCTGAAGGTAATGGAGAGCACACAAATTTGATATAATTTCAGTTTTCTTGATTAAAGCACTTGAAAAAGAGAAAATCACTTTAGTACTAGTAATTTGGAGAAACAAACTTCCATGAAGTGTCCAGGTACATAGTATTCTTGTGTACTATTTCTAATTGAATTGTATTTATATAATTATGGTAGACCATAATTTTGACTATTAGCAAGCACTGTTTTTAGTACATTTTCTTATTTTTCATAATCTAAAGAACAATTCAAGCTGAATACCAATAATTAATTTACTTAGATTTTTCACTTGTCCTTCCCAAATACATTACTGCTTCCCAAGGTACTGAACATATACTTTCTGTTCCCAAATTGCAATAAATACAAAATAGATATTTGTAATTAACAATAAATAATTCATTTTGGCAAATATATTGTGAAAGAATTAAAATAGACTTACCTATGTGAACTAATTTAACAATATGTTTATCTTTATATTACTCTATATGATAATACATTAAAAATTAAATAAATCAACTTACCTGTTGTTTTAATGAAAAGCAATGCCATTTTTATAATGTAAAAGTTTTCTTTTCCATTATATTTTTATTTGTGGAAAATACAGTACTTTTTAAATTGTAAAGATATTCCAAGAAAAGATGTGATAGCAAAACTCCTTTATTAACATATTTATGAGGAAAGTGATACCCATAAACCTCCAGGAAATTTTTGTAAAATTGTATAGACAGCTGTACGAGAGTATATAGGTTAATGATTCTTTATTTCTTTCTTTAAAACACCCCTATTTTTCAATTGTTTTTAATACACATTTTCACTAGTCAATGCTCATTGCAGTTCATTCGTTTTTAGTTTTATTTTTGTTCTGTTTTTAGGCTACATCCAGCAGTGCTCAGGGCTTGTTTCTGATTATGTTCTCAAGATTACTCCCTGGCATTGCTCAGGGTCCTGTTTGGAGGAATGGAACCCAGGTCAGCTGTATGAAAAACAAGCACATTAACACCTACTCTATTTCTCTAGCCTGAGCCTGTGATTTGTGACTTTGAGTTTCAGTGATTTTTACTAAAATTTCTGCCTTGAGATCAGTTTTTATATATTTTTTTATCATTCATTTGGGATAAATGCTTTTTCTTTCTAAATTGGAAAGTCATATTGGTATTTTATTTACTTTATTTTATTTTTTTAAATATGGAACGCTTCACGAATTTGAGTGTCATCCTTGCACAGGGGCCATGCTAATCTCTGTATCTTTCCAATTTTAGTATATGTGCTGAAGTATATGAAGTATATTTTAGTATGTGCTGAAGCGAGCACCATATTGGTATTTTAAAGCTATTACTTAGGATATGGAAAAAACTTTTGATAAAAGTCCAAATGCTAAAGTTATGATAATGATAAAATCCATTATATTTAGTTTATTTAAATATTATAATCAAGTTACATTGTTAAAGGCTGTGTTTTAATTTTTGTTAAATGCAGATAATGTGGCTCTTTTATCTCTGATTTAATAAAATTAAAATATAATAGAAATTATAAGAATTCTTTGATTATTTCAAAAAGTGACTATTATCTGAATTTTAATTGCCAAAAGGATTTGAACTATTTTTCAAAAATTGTTATATAGTCTGTGGTTGTCTAAATTCAAGTGTAAAACTGTTATAGTGCTCTTATTATAGATACAATTCAAGATAATTATCATCATGAACAAAATATGTTTATAGATTTATATTTCATAACATTAATAGTCTAAATTTATAATGCTTAAAAAGAATAAAGAAAATGAGTGTTTGATCACAAGATTCAGAAAACAGATTAAATATCCCAACAAATATGACTTTCTGCTATTTTTTAACATCATGAAGTGGACTATCAGAATGATGTGATAACCAGTCCTGTATTGTTCATAGCATAGAGAAAACACTCTTGGAGATCTTATGGATAGAACACACAATTCCTTTTTACCATACATAGAGAAGTATCAAACAGCTTTTAAAACTAAAAACTGGACACATGTGGAACTCATAAAGTCCCATAATATGTTTGTGTGTATAAACTTGTGGATGCATGTTTATGTATGCACCATTAACATGAGCTGACAAATTAAGCAAAGGGATTCTCTACTCACTCAACATTATTGCTGATAAAAAGCTGTGAGCCAAGTTAAGTGACCTTTGAAGTGGCTCAGAGTTCTGGAGGTAGTGGATCAGATTTAAAGTCATTACTGTATCAGTCCATTGTCTTTTCTAGCAGAAGTGTCTCTTTGGTAATATAGAAAAAATAAGTCTTACAATGCAAAACATTACAAAATATTAGTATGTTTTATTGACACCACAATGTTCATTGACAACATGGGAATCACATTTTATAGTAATTTTCTCCATCCATTAACACAACTTTTTCTTTTCTTTTTTTTTGGGGGGGCGGTCACTCTCGGTGACCCTCAGGGATTACTCTTGGCTATGCATTCAGAAATTGCTCCTGACTTGGGGGACCATATGGGATGCTGGGGGATTGAACTACGGCCTGTCCTAAGTCAGCCAAGCAAGGAAAACACCTACCACTGTGCCACAGCTCTGGCCTTTAACACAAAATTTTTTCAATATATTTAAACACCATGATTACAAACATATTTGTAGTTGAGTTTCAGTTGTAAAAGAACATCCCCTTTTACCAGTGCTACCTTCTTATCACCAATGCCCCCTATCACCTCTTCCCCCATCCTCTGTCTGTATTTGAGGCAGGCATTCTCTTTCTCTCACTCATTACCATTGTCATGCTAGTTGTTAGTGAAGTTATTTCTCTAACTGCACTCACCACTCATATCGTGGGTTATCCTTCCAGCCCTCATCTCTATTGTCTCTGAGTGTTCTTACAATTTTGTCTTTTATTTTTTTTAAATATGAGGTTATTCTGTGTCTATCTTTCTCCCTGTTTTATTTCACTTAACATAATAATTTCCATGTTAATCCATGTATAGAAAATTTTCATAAATTCATGTTTTCTGAAGGCTGCATAGTATTCCATTGTGTATATGTACCAGAGTTTATTTAGGCACTCATCTGTTGTCAGGCATCTTGATTGTTTCCAGATTCTGGCTATTGTAAATAGAACTGAAATCAATATAGGTGTGCAGAAGGCATTTTTGTATTGTGTTTTTGTGTTCCTAGGGCATATCCCTGGAGTGGTATAGCTAGATCATATAGGAGCTCAATTTTCAGTTTTTTGAAGAATCTCCATGCTGTTTTTCATAAACAGCATTCCCCCCAGCAGTGAAAGAAAGTTCCTTTCTCCCCACATCCCCTCCAGGACTGATTGTTATTTGTGTTGTGTGCCAGTCTCTATGAAATGATATGGTACCTTATTGTTGTTTTGATTTGAATCTCCCTGATGATCAGTGATGTGAGCATTTTTTGTATGCCTTTTGGTCATATGTATTTCTTCTTTGAGGAAGTGTTTCTTCATTTCTTCTCCCCATTTATTGATGGGGTTATTATTTTTTTCTTGTTAAGTTTTGCCAGTACTGGTTGCTGCCTTCTTTGCTGTTCCTTCCCATAGGCTCCCCTGCTCCACCTCCTTGGGACCACCATTAATGGTGGCCCTTCCCTGGAAAATGGGGGCTCCCCTTCCTACCCCAATTGCCACCACCACCTTCCCCTAAGCTGGAGGGAATCCTGCGAATTTCTTGTCTGGGCTGCAACCCTGGACTTCACTGCTGTTTCCACTTCTACCTGGCCTCGTACCCCTAGTATGCAGGCCTAGGCACCAAGGCTGCCTTCTTCCTCGGTTTTGCTGAGCTCTTCCTGCAGCACTTTAAAGCCGAGGTGGCCAGGACATCTGGCTCCCTGTCACCTTCAGTCCTGAGCCCAGGGGCTGAGAGCCCCACTCCCGAGTGGGTCCTTGAGAGCTGCTGGGTAGGCGTGTTGGGCCCTTCTAGGTCTTTTGAGGACCCAGCTGGCCTTCTCCCTTCCTTGGTTTCTTCTACCACCTCCTCAAGCCAAAGCTAAAGAAGCACTTCTCCTGGAGCTCAGTGGGGAAGTCGATTTGTGGTTTCATCAGCCAGTGATCCCCGCATCCCCAGCTGGGCCTCTGGAGACCTCATAATTCTGGAGGCCCCAGAATTAGGGGGAAACAGCAACTCCAACTTTTTGGGGGCACCTGGGTCATTGGCAGGGGACTGGTAGTGACGGAGTCACACTGGAAAACAGATGGAATCAGTTTTGAGAGGATGAGACTCAGTTGGGGGAGGCTTGAAGGATGCTGTGGGGGTGGTGCATCAGGAAGAGCTGTTGAGTTTCATTGGGGCTGAAAAGGCATCTTCTGACCCAGCTGGAATGGGCCAGGGCAGAGGGGCAGCTGGGCCCACCTTGGGGGGCAGTGCAGAAGTGTAACTTATTGCTTCGGAATGAGGAGGAAGAAGAGGAGGAAAAGGAGGAGGAAGCCAACTGGAGTTCTTTGTCCTACCAAGGCATCTCGGCCCATATCAGCATCCCCTGTTTGACCATCATGGATGTTCATGCCACCACAGCACTGGAGATGCCAGGCTGTGAGAACATCTTTGTGGTTAAGGTGGAAGGCCCCTCGGAATACATCCTGGAGACCACCCACTGCGTGTGAAGGCCTGAGTGGCTGACATTTAGGAATACCTGAATCCAGGACCCTTCCCTGTTACTAGTCCTAGCCCCATGATGCTCCCACTGGAACTTGTGCCCTCGTTTCTGCCAAGGGAGAATCCAGACAGCATGGAGCTGCCCTTCATGAACTACTCAGAGTCTGCCGAGCCAGGACCTGCTCCTGGGTTCTAGTGAGAGCAGTGATTGTCTGTCACAGGGAATCTATGGGGGCCTCTCAGACAGCTCCCTCGGTTTCTGCCTCCATTGTTGCCTCCCACTTTGACTCAATGGAACTGCTGCCCTCCCCAACGTCTCTCTCACATCCCTATTGAGGAAAGATCCCCCGTTGGGACAGTACATCCCCTCTCAGCCCCCTACCCACACCTGGACACCCCGAGACAGCCACAGGTTCATTCCCGTTCCAGGGGGAGTCTGAGGGAGGTGAGGAGGACCTCTCAGGGTACCCTTGGTTCCACAGCATGGCATGATCTCTCGACTCAAGGCCGCCCAGCTGGTGCTGGCAGGAGGCACCGGCTCCCACGGAGTGTTCCTGGTCTGGCAGAGTGAGACGAGGCTAGGTGAGGACGTCCTCACCTTCAATTTCCAGGGCAAGATCAAGCACCTGCGCTTGTCTCTGAATGAGGGGTGCAGCACCTCTGGTTCCAGTCCATTTTTGATATGCTCGAACACTTCCAGGTTTACCCCATCCCTCTGGAATCCTATGGCCCCAGTGATGTGGTCCTGGTCAGCTATGTTGTATTCTCCTAGAGGCAGCAGGGAGAGCAGAGCAGGTCCTCAGGGAAGGAGGTGCCCATGCACCCCAGCAGCAGGGATGCCGGGAGCCATTTTGGTGTGTGCAAGGGAGACAGATGCTACCCCAATGCCTCCTCCACCCGCATGCCCTTCGGAGCAAGTGACTGTGTAATTGAGAACCTCCAATGACCCACCCCACACCCAGGACCCCCATCATGGACAGATCCCCCACAATTTGGGGCAGAAGAACCATCACGGGCACCAGAAGTGACAGCAACAACAACTGCCACAGTCAAAGAGAGGCAAGAGAAAGAGAATGCGAGCAACGGTTGGGTCCAGTAAGTGCTGGTCCTCGTGGTTAGGCTGGTCCCCATGGTTGAATTGGAAGAGGCCATAGACCCATGTGCAGAGGAGGCCCAGGGAGGTGCAGGATCTGGTGGGGACCCTGGGGGAACCCTGATGGTGCAGCTCCAGCAGCTACAACTAGGGGGTGATGGAGAAGGGGACCATTCCAGAGACATAACACCCAGTGCTCCTTCGTGTGAGGCACCCCTCGTCTTCACTATTCTTGCCCCCCCCCCCCCAGTCTTCAGACCTCAGAGTATGAGATTGGATACAGGAATGGCTTGTGCCCCACACATATACACTGCTTCCTGACTCTTGAAGGCTCAGGGTGTATATTGGTACAAGAGGTTTGCCAACTCTGGTCACCTCCAGTTTAAACACTACAAGCACCCGTGCTCTGAGTAGGAGCTGGACCCATTACCTCTCCTATTAGCCCCCCTTCAAGGGCATGTCCTTATTAAATACCCCCAGCCCTGTACAGGGGAGGGGGAGGGTTTCAGACCTATCAACATGATATTGTTTTAAACAAAATGGAGAAGCGTAAATAATTAAAGGGTTTATCTAAGAAAAAGAAAGAAGAAAAAAAGAAAGAAAGAAAGAAAGAAAGGAAGGAAGGAAGGAAGGAAGGAAGGAAGGAAGGAAGGAAGGAAGGAAGGAGGAAGGAAAGAAGAAGGAAGGAAGAAAGAAGGACGAATAAAAAAGAAACAAGAAAATAAGAAGAGAAAAGAAAGAAAGTGACAATATTTTTTAAGTTGCTGATCTACAGAAGGAAAAGATAGGAGCTTTGAAAGATACAAAAATAGCAACAATATTATAAATGCTTTGCTCATTTTTTTTTCTTTCTGTCCATATGGAGTTTTCGATTATATGAATTGGAGCTACCAAGAGGATCCTTATAACCAAAACAAACTTTCAAGTTATGAAGAAGTTGTATAGGTCAGTCATCATCTTCTTTATGCCTATGAAACTATTTGGAAGTATGGCTGTTGTTTTTGTTAGTCAATATTTTCCACTGTCTTAAAAATTATAAAGCAAGATTTAATTTGCTGAATAAGAAATAACAAAACATTTAAATCCTATACATACATATGTATATAATACATGACTGCCAGGGATACCAAAGAACTCACATAATTTCACTAATGAAGACCTGTCTTGGATATGTCTTGCCAGAATCAATAGGGTCATTCTCAATATGCTAAATAACTTTTTACATTATTAGAGGCATTTTTAATTTTTTTTGACAAATCTTACACAGTGATATTTAAGGTACACGTACATAGTGACAATAAATGAGGGCCTTTCCACTACCAGTGTTTTCCTCCCTTCATCCCTGTTCCTAAGCATATATCCCTTATCTCCTTCTTTTATCCCCCAGAATGCTAGTGTAACTAAAAGCATATATGCAGTTCCAGATATTTTTACTAGTGGTTTCTTTTTTCTTTCTTTTTTTTTTTTTTTTTTTGGTTTATGGTTTTTAGGCCACACCCAGTGACGCTCAGGGGTTACTCTGGGCTATGCACTCAGAAGACGCTCCTGGCTTGGGGGACCATATGGGATGCCGGGGGATGGAACCGAGGTCCGTCTTAGGCTAGCGCTAGCAAGGCAGACACCTTGCCTCTTGTGCCACCGCACCGGCCCCACTAGTGGTTTCTTAAAGTTTTAGAGTCAAAGGAGCACTGTAAAAACAATGTTAAAGTGGCAATTATCATTTGCATGGGCCCACCAAAATATGGGGGTTATGGAAAGGAAAAACTTTGGCCTAAGTACACGGAGACCCTACCCTTGAAGTTTCCTGACATAAAACCATTTCTAGGCTCCAGGCAAACTAGTTTGTCCAATCCCGGTCATTGTCTGTAGTGCCCACACAGTTATATTTTCACAGTCTCTGTTGTTGGTATCATGTTTCTGTACTGAAGATCCTGGAATCTGTATATCCTACATTGAAGTCAGGATGGTGCGGGGCAACGTCTAATTTCAACTCACAATTGGACGGCAAATATGCTAAATAACTTTTATTAAACTTGGTCATGATCACAAGTCAGTGGAAATTTCTACATTTGTTCTTTCTATTTTTACCCTTCTTAAGTTGCTTCCTCAAAACTGAAGGTATTTCAGGGATATAGTGTTTCCCCAAGAAGCCAATGCACAAGAAATAAGATTTGAACTAGGAACCAGGTGCATAAGATCTATTGGAGTATTTTGTTTGAGTGTGTGTATGTGTGTGTGTGTGTGTGTGTGTGTATCTGTATTAGAGGGTAATTAAGTGAACTTTTTCTGTTTTTCCCAGTATCCAAAACTAGAAATTTCAAAGCTATTACTACAGAAAAAAATTTCAGCTTGTTTAGACTAACCATCCAGTTCCAGTCCATAGTTTGGCACTTGAAAATTACTGTTCCTAGATAGCCAGAAAAAAACTATTCTACAACTTAGGTTCAAGCAGGACACTTCAACAGGAGATTTATGTTAAAATAAAACAACCTGTTGTCTCAACAAAAACAAGAAATCATAATTTGACTCAGACTCTTCTGATCAAATGAATCATGTTCCATAACTTAAATAAGGACACTTGGTTTGTCCCTCACTGACTGCTCCTGCTTTCTTCACAGAAAGGAGAAGGTGTCTAAATGCACAAAAATAAGATCTTTAGGTGACTGGAAATAGAGTAAGTGGCTGGCTTTGATATGGCTGACACTAGTTTACACCCCCAGTACCATATTGATGTCCTGAGCATTGTCAGGAGTGGTTCCTTAACATAGATCCAGGAGTTTGAATCAAGCACAATGGGTTGCCCCCCACACCCCAAAAGGTCAGTAAGAAGGCAGAATGAAGACGTGGTAATCTGAGTGTAAAAGGAAAGGAATACTGTCTAAAATTCAATATTTTATTTTGAAAGAAACATAGGGAAGAGCCTCATGGTGATTTGCTATTTTCATTCTAATAGTCATTCTCAGCTCTGTTTGCAGTAGTAGAACTTAAATATTTGTTGGCACAAAAAGAAAAAATAATATTCCTACATTTCCATTAGGAATGAATGTGTTTAGTTCAAGTCAAAGAAACAAGTACGAATGGTGTGTGGCCATTGTAGAAAATTTTCAGAAAGGACAGATGATATAGTTAATGCTCTCTACCTATTCTCCTGCAATTACCCATCATTCTGTCTGGTCAGCAGATGAAGTGGCTATAGTAATGCCCTTGAGATGAGAGGCTATAGCAGGTGAAAGTTCTACTTTGTGAATTCTATTTGCCTACATACAGATCTGATACTGAAGCACATTTTTATATACCTAAGGCACAAGTTTTGGGATTTTGTTACTTGATAAAAATTCAAATCTTAGTTTTGTGTGTGTTATGTGTATAAATATGTTTGTGAGAACAATTGAAAGACTTTAAGATGAAAAATTAAAAATGACATTGACATTTCTCAATAGTTCAATTTCTAAGAAAGATAACCCGATTTAAAAGCACATACAAACTATTATGTGAGCTTAATATATATGCTAATATATATTACTGCTTTATTAATATATATGTGAAAGAGCTGTATGAATTCTGTCACAGTTAGTGAGCCTTCAAAGAATGTGCCTAATGCTTGGTTTGTTTTTATGACAATGGGGAAATAGATGTCATAAAAAACTCTACTATCATAATGTTTGTAACAAACTAGTATTATAGTTTATTTCCTTATGAATTTTATTTATTTAGCAAATAATATTAAAAATGCCATCGTTAGAGGGCCAGAGAGATAGCATGGAGGTAGTGCATTTGCCTTGCATGCAGAAGGTCAGTGGTTCAAATCCCAGCATCCCATACGGTCCCCTGAGCCTGCCAGGGGCAATTTCTGAGCATAGAGCCAGAAGTAACCCCTGAGCACTGCCGGGTGTGACCCAAAAACAAAAAAAAAATGCCATTGTGAGGGAATTTTATAAGTTTTTAATGTTCAGTAGTGAGTTGATAGAACATATTCAGCAGTACTGTCAGTTTATAACAATTTCACATGGCAATTGTTATAGAGAAATTGTGTTCTTGTCTAAATGCGAATAATAAAAATGGACATTAGTTAAGAATGTTTAGAATCAAAAAACAAATGGAATATGCAACGTTCAGTTCTATGTTTCATTTCTTTTTTTTTTTTTTTTTTTTTTTTTGGTTTTTGGGCCACACCCGTTTGACGCTCAGGGGTTACTCCTGGCTATGTGCTCAGAAATTGCCCCTGGCTTGGGGGGACCATATGGGACGCCGGGGGATCGAACCGCGGTCCGTTCCTTGGCTAGCGCTTGTAAGGCAGACACCTTACCTCTAGCGCCACCTTCCCGGCCCAATGGTACACTTTTTTTTTTTTTTTTTTGGTTTTTGGGTCACACCCGGCAGTGCTCAGGGTTTTTTCCTGGCTTCGTGCTCAGAAATTGCTCCTGGCAGGCACGGGGGACCATATGGGACGCCGGGATTCGAACCAATGACCTTCTGCATGAAAGGTAAACGCCTTACCTCCATGCTATCTCTCCGGCCCCCTCATTTCTATGTATTGTTTTTCCTGGGAGGGATTATTTTGTTTGGTTTAGGGGTCACAACCAGAAATGCTTAGGGAATGAATAATATTTCTCTGTTGTCAGTCCATGTAGTGCTCTGGAGCAAACCTTTATCCCCCACATCCAAATTGTGCATCCTAATATGTTTGCTAATTTTGAAAAAAAATTGTAGATGTTTTGAGTCTAGTTAAGGGACACATATTTATGCCTCCATGTTTACTAAGAGCATTTTGTGAGTTAAACTTTGTGCTGAGAAACAGAGTAAAAAGGGAGACCAAAACAAAGAAAATCTATGGACAATGAAGTTTTGGGTATATGCATCAAAGAGAACACAAAGTTTACTTTTTTATTAGCACTAATTCTGGAAAAAAAAAAGCTATTTTATGGATTGAAAATGATGCATCCAGCCCAAATCACATTCAGTTTTGAAGGAAGAATACATAGCTTCATGGATAAACAACAGCTCAGAAACTTCACAGATGATAAACCAGCCTTAAAGGAAAAACTGACAGGTCTACTCTAAGACAAGAGAGGCCAACAAACACAGCAAACTTATCTACAAAGATGGCATTAAATCCCATGACAATCATCTCCCTCAATGTCAATGGACTAAATTCACCAACTAAAAGACACAGAGTGGAAAAATGAGTCAAAAAGATGAATCCAATCTTCTGCTGCCTAAAAGAAACACATCTGAATAGTCAGAACAAACTTAGACTCAAAATCAAAGGCTGGAGAAAAATCATCTAAGCAAACAACACCCTCAAAAAAGCTGGGGTGGCCATATTAATATCTGATGACACCAACTTTATACTCAGAAAATTGGTAAGGGACAAAGATGGACACTATGTACTAATCAAGGGATCTGTGCAACAGGAAGAAATCAGACTATTAAACATATATGCACCCAATGAGAGACCAGCAAATTATCTAATACATTACTGACAAATATGAAAGAAGAAATCAATAATAGCACAATAACTGCAGGAGACCTCAACACGGCCCTATCAACACTTGATAGGTCAACCAGACTGAAACCCAACAAAAACATACTAGCCCTGAAAAGAATAATGGAAGAAAGATGACTAGTAGATATATATATATATAGGACACTCCATCCCAAAAAACCTGGATACACATTCTTCTCCAGGGTACATGGGTCATTCTCCAGGATAGACTACATGCTGACACATAAAACATACCTCCATAAAATCAAAAGAATAGAAATCTTGCAGACTACCTTTGCTGACCACAAGGCTCTGAAATTAGATGTGAACTACAAAAGCACACAGAAGAAAAACTTTAACAATTGGAAATTAGACACTCTGCTACCGAACAACCAGTGGGTCTGAGACTAAATCAAAAAGGAAATCAAAATTTTCCTGGAAACAAATGATAATGAAGACACAAACTGCCAGAATCTATGGGACACAGCAAAAGCGGTCCTGAGAGAAAAATTTATAGCTCTACAAGTACACATCAGGAAGGAAGAAGGGGCATAATGAATAACTTAATGACACAGCTCAAAAAATTGGAAAATGACCAACAAAAGGAACCAGAATAGGGAGACAGAAGGAAATAACAAAGCTGAAAGCAGAAATCAATGAAGTGGAAAACCAAAAAACAATCCGAAAGATCAACGAAAGCAGAAGTTGGTTCTTTAAAAAAAAATAAACAAGATTGATTGATTAACCATTGGCAAAACTCACAAAGAAAGAGAAAGAGAAATCTGATAACTGGTATTAGAAATGAAAAGGGGGAGATCACAACAGATATTTCAGAGATCCAAAGGGTAATCAGAGACTACTTTGAGAAACTTTATGCTACTAAACATGAGAACCTAAAAGAAATGGAAAAATTCTTGGACACTTATAACCTTCCAGACTTAAGTAAGGAGGATGTAGCATAACTAAACCCCCCCATCACTACTGAGAAAATTGTAACTGTAATCAACCATCTGCCCAAAAAGAAAAGCCCAGGACCAGATGAATTTCCTAATGAATATTTTCAAATCTTTCAAGAGGAGCTACTACCAATCCTAGCCAGGTTTTTCCATGAAATTGTAAAAACGGGAACACTCCCAAACAACATTTATGAGGCCAACATTACCTTGATACAAAAATCAGACAGAGATGATGCCAAAAAAGAAAATTACAGACCAATATTCCTGATGAATGCTGATGAAAAATCTTCAACAAAATCCTGGCAAATAGAATCCAATGCATCATCAAGAAGATCATATACTACCACCAAGTAGGTTTCATCCCAGGAATGCAAGGATGGTTTAACATCTGTAAATCAATCAACATCATACACAACATCAAAAACAAGAAAAATAAAAATCACATGATCATATCAATAGTCACAGAGAAAGCATTTGATAATATCCAACACCCATTCTTGATCAAAACTCTCAGCAAGATGGGAATGAAAGGAACCTTTCTCAATCAATTTGAAGCTATCTACCACAAGCCAATGGCAAATATTATCCTCAATGGAGAAAAACTAAAAGCCTTTCCTCTAAATTCTGCTACAAGACAAGGCTGTCTGCTCTCACCACTCCTCTTTAACATAGTACTGGAAGTGCTTGCTAAAGGAATCAGGCAAGAAAAAGATATCAAGAGAATCCAGATAGGAAAGAAAGAAGTCAAGCTCTCATTCTTTGAAGATGACATGATACTCTACTTAGAAAACCCTAAAAAATCTACCAAAAAGCTTCTAGAAACAATAGGCTCATATAGCAAGGTAGCAGGCTACAAAATTAACACACAGAAATCAATGGCCTTTTTATACAACAATAATAATACAGAAGAGAAGAAAGTCAAGAAGGCAATTTTATTCACATTAGTGCCACACAAACTCAAATATCTTGGAGTCAACTTGACCAAAGACGTGAAGTACCTATACAAAGAAAACTATAAAGCCCTGCTCCAAGAAATAAGAGAGGACACACAAAAATGGAAACACATACCCTGCTCATGAATTGGCAGGATTAACATTAAAATGGCAATACTCCCCAAAGCATTATACAGATTTAATGCAAGCCTCTTAAAAATACCCATGACATTCTTCAAAGAAATGGATCACACACTTATAAAGTTCATCTGGAACAATAATTACCCTCGAATAGCTAAAGCACTCCTAGGGAAAAGGAAAATGGGAGGCATTACTTTCCCCAACTTTAAACTGTACTATAAAAGCAATAGTTATCAAAAAAGCATGGTATTGGAATAAAGACAGACCCTCAGATCAGTAGAATAGGCTTGAGTTCTCAGACAATGTTCCCAGACATAAAATTACCTAATATTTGACAAAGGAGCAAGAAATCCTAAGTGGAGCAGAGAAAACCTCTTCAACAAGTGGTGGTGGCAGAACTGGTTAGCCACTTGCAAAAAAGCGAACATAGACCCCCAGTTAACATCATGTACAAAGGTAAAATTCAAATAGATTAAAGACCTTGATATCAGACCTAATACCATAAGGTATATAGAACAACACGTCCTTAAAACACTCCATGGCATTGAGATTAAAGGCATCTTCAAGGAGGAAACTGCACTTTCCATACAAGTGGAAGCAGAGATCAACAGATGGGAATACATTAATCTGAGAAGCTTCTGCACTTCAAAAGAAATAGTGCCCAGGAAACAAGAGCCACCCACCGAGTGGGAGAAACTATTCACCCAACACCCATCAGATAAGGGGCTAATATCCAAAATATACAGGGCACTGACAGAACTTTACAAGAAAAAAACATCTAATCCCATCAAAAAATGGGGAGAAGAAATGAGCAGACGCTTCGATAAAAAAAGAAATACAAATGGCCAAAAGGCACGTGAAAAAATGCTCCTCATCACTAATCATCAGGGAGATTTAAATCAAAACAACAATGAGATACTATCTCACACCACAGAGATTGTCATACATCTAAAAGAATGAGACCAATCAGTCCTGGCGGGTATGTGGAGAGAAAGGAACTCTTATCCACTGCTGGTGGGAATGCTGTCTAGTCCAATCTCTATGGAAAGCGATATGGAGATTCCTCCAAAAACTAGAAATTGAGTTCCTGTTTTACCCAGCTATTCCACTCCTAGGGATATACCCTAAGAACACAAGAATACAATACAAAACCCCCTTCCTCACACCTATATTTATTGCAGCACTATTCACAATAGCCAGGCTCTGGAAACAACCAAGATGCCCTTCAACAGACGAATGGCTAAAGAAACTGTGGTACATATACACAATGGAATATTATGCAGCTGTCAGGAGATATGAAGTCATGACATTTTCCTATACATAAATGTACTTGGAATCTATTGTGCTGAGTGAAATAAGTCAGAGGAGAGAGAGAGACGCAGAATAGTCTCACTAATCTATGGGTTTTTAAAAAAATAAAAGTTATTTTTGCAACAATCCTCAGAGACAATGAGAGGAGGGCTGGAGCTTCCAGCTCACTTCATGAAGCTCACCACAGAGACTCGTGAGTGCATTTATAGAAATAACTACACTGAGAACTACCATAATCATGTGAATGAATTAGGGAACTGGAAAGCCTGTCTGGAGTACAGGTGGGGTGGAGTGGGATGGAGGGAGATTTGGGACATTGGTGGTTGAAATGTTGCACTGGTGAAGGGGGGTGTTCTTTACATGACTGAAACCTAATCACAATCATATATGTAATCAATATGTTTAAATAAAGAAAAAATTCTGGAAAAAAAACCCCGCTATTTTATGGATTGAAAATGATGCTTTATGAATGTCTTTGTAGAAATTACTTTCTTAATTTCATTTGCTTTAATTGTTTTAATCAAAGCTTAGGGGAAAATGTGATTACTGAATTTAAAGTTTTTTTTATTAAATGAATATATATAAGAAGTGTAGGTTAAAAACAATAATGTTTTCAGACTAGAAATTAAAATATTAGTTTCATAGTAGAAGTTTCTGTTTTCAAGGAAATTTTATGATATAAAGTTTCAACTTACAGCATCAGAATAACTTTGAAGCTTTTTGTTATAATTAATTTTTATTGTGATCAAAGTGAATTACAGTATTTCTCATTAATATTTGAGGTACATAATGATAAGGAATCAGGGTCATTCCCACCACCATCGTCCTCCCTCTACCCCTGTTCCCAGCATACATCCCATATCTCCCTCATTTGCTCCCCGGACTGCTAGTGTATCTGCTCCCCTCTGTGTATAGCTTGTTGTAGATTGGGTATTGATTCTGTTTTCATTGACTTTGGGTTTGGTGTTTGAGTTTGATTTTTTTCCACCCAATGATCATATGACTGTTTCTGGTACCCTCCAATTTTCCCCCCTCAATTCTAAGAAAAAAGAAAGAAACAAACAACAAAAAAACCCCAAACTGGGAGGATTCTATATAGAGGTTATAAATATCAATTTAAAAGAAGATAAAGAAAAGAAGAATAACTGTGCTTTAAAGATCATTTGAAGGCAATAATAAACAGTAATGTTAATGCAAATACAAATAAAAAACATATCATGAAGTTTGACTTTTTAGGAATTCCAACCGTATGTTGACATATTATATGCTTATCAAAGTAAAGTTCCTAGTATGTTTATGATATTGATAGAATTAAACATTAATTTTGTACTTCTTATGATAGGTATTAGAAATTGTGCCTCCAAAAGTGCGTAAATGTTTTGGGCCAGAAACATAATGAAAAGGACAGAAAGATACCCCTATGGGTTGGGTTACACACATTTCACTCAGAAGACCTGGGACTGATTACAGCACTACATGGTCCTTCAACTCCCTGGATGTGACTCCTGTGCACAGAAGTTGGGAGTAGCTTCAGACACCACTGGGTGTTCTCCAAAACAAAAGCAAGGATAAAAATTTAGGGGAAAGGAAGAAGGACGAGAAAGGGAAATAATAAAAAAAGAGGGGTGTATGGTCTCAAGTATACTGGTGATGTGAGAGTGATATTGATGTTTACTCAAAGCACACACATTACAACACAGAAAATATGAGATCTATACTACATATAAATAGATTTTAAATGTACCTGTCAAGATAGCAGGTAAAATGGTGGGGTGGATAGGCAGGGGGAGATCACTGGAACCCTGACAGAGAGAAGTGAACGTAGATTGATATAGAAATATTATATGCCTAAAACCAAACTATCACTAACTTTCTAAAACATTGCTTCCTATATAAAATCTAGATCACCATCACCAATCAACTGATAACAAACCAAAGTGGGTCAAAACAATTAATTCTTACATTAAATTTATACTTAGGAAAAGTATTTTTAACTTTTTGTATGGAATATTAATAGGTTTCTCTTATTGGATGCTTTATTGGATGAATGCTCCATGGGAAATGCATGCTGTTCATTTTAAGAGTTCAAAAAAGTCAAGTGATGAGATTAGAAATTCAATTCTGACTTCTTGAATTTGAGTCAGTTTATACCTTTATGGCACACACTAACCACAGTTAAGTATAACATCAAAAACCAAATCGCATGTTATTATTTAATTTTTAAGTTCTGGGCACAGAAATGCAGCCATAGGGTATTATAATTAACCTTTTCTTTTCATCAGTATGTAGTTCCATTAAATTTAGATTCACTGTGTTTGATTATAAAGAAATCTTAGAAAACCAGATGTGCCTTGTCAGGTAATACCAAATTACTTGCTAACTTTATCTAGGCCAAATATCTTATCATAAAAGATACTCAAGCCAAAAAGTATTTTCTTCAGAACTTTCCTAAGGGAAGAAATGGAATTCAAGCCTTAAAGAATTCAACAATTTATGAACATTTGAAACACACATATACTCATGTACACAAACACATGGTTAATGCTGCTGTCAGTATTTGAAATTTAAAGTGAAAATATTTTCTTTCATTTTCAGAAATATACTTTAACAAGTATTCAGCATTTCTGGAGAGCATTTTTTTTTTACTTTTTTCTGAATGATTAAAGAATAATTGTAAAGAAAGCACTTAGTTGTTATTGCTTAAAAACATCACAGTAACCTTACAAGAACAATTATAAACTAAAGTAAAAAGATAAACAGAGGGGCTGGAGTGATAGCACAGAAGGTAGGGTGTTTGCTTTACAAGTGGCTAACCAGAGTTCCATCTCCAAGCCTACCAGGAATGATTTATGAGTGCAGAGCAAAGAGTAGCCCCTGAGTGCTATGGGGTGTGGCTTAAAAATAAAAGAAAGATACAAAGAGAGAGAGAGAGATTAAGAGAAAGAAAAACAGACACAAAGATTATAAAAATTAAATTGGTATTTTTCCTTTCAAAATTAATATCAGTTTAGATCATATTAATATTATATGGAAAAGAAAGAAATATATACCTTAAATAATAACAGTACACATTTAACTATTATAGAATTTCAAACATTTGATTTACCAAGTACTAAAGAATATTGATTTATTGGGCATACATAGATTTATTGAGAAAATTGTTAAATTGTAGAGAACATTTAAAACATAAGCTAGAGGGCAGCAGTGTACTATGAAACAGTCAATAATATTAACTGCTCAGTATTCACCCCTAAATCTAATATTAAACATGAAAGTAACCAAATCATAAATGAATGAGAATTGAAAAATGTAATCAAATGCTAACAGCAGAAATACATTTGCCATCATATGACTTACATTTGAATTTATTTAGAGTAACAGTAGCAGGTTCAATATTGGGGGAAAAAGAAACATTGGAAGTAGATTATTTTTTGATACTAAAAATTCTGAGAGCCATTGGAAATATGAAACTATGACAACATTAGCTATTATTATGTGACCCAGAAATCAATACAGATATTAAAATTTCTGGATGTGTATGGTGAATTTGGAATAAATGACTCTGAAATGAGTAAAAAAAATTTAAATATTAAATAAACTTTCAAGGGAACAGAAAAGCTAGTTGTAATTTGTCACTTATTTTGAATTTCATATAAATTAATCAAATTATAACATTATCTAAATAATCTAAAAATTAATTAAATAATTAAAAACCTACCGAGTGCTAGTTTTCCCTATTAGATGATTAGAAAACATGTATTCAAATTAACTTTTTAAAATGTACTCAGAAATTATGATACATTAGACTCCAAAATAAAAATGATGTTTAGAATTTAAATTACTCTTCATATTATATACTAAGTAGCATTTAATTATTAAATAGTTTAAGGGGATTGGGCCACACCCAGCAATGTTCAGGAATTACTCTTGACTCTGTTTTAGGATCACTGCTGGCAGTGCTCTGGGGAACATACTGTATGTGATTCTAGAATTGAAATTCATTAGTTTCATGCAAAGTAAGTAAGTACCTTATCCTCTGCTGTATATTTCTGGTCCTAAATAATGATTTTTATAGCCTTTTGTTATACGTCACTGAATAGTAAGTTTTGAAAATGAATTTAATATATATCCCACAAAGAACTTGTGTTTAATTGAGGGAATAATGCATATTGATAACTGTCTTGAGACAAGACAAAATATATGTTGTTAAACAACAGAAAAGCATATAGGTCATAGAGATATATAATGAAAAATGGTCATGTAATAAACAGACCAAATTTATTTTATATTTTAAAATTAACTTATCTGACGGTGGACTTTAAGTTCTAATTCTAAATTGTTTAGAATTTTGCCATTTGCACAATATATTCCATCTTTAAGCAGTCTCTTAGACCATAAAGGAAGAAATGATATTGTATATCTGGAAACTATTACCATGTAGTCGGGAGAGAAAAAGAAGTCTTAGTGAAAAGACATGAAAACTCAAGAATTATTCATGGCAAGTCAAATTTATTCAATTTCCATCAACAAGCAGATGATTGCCAGATTTTCAAAATATACTTTCTGTACATCCATTTGAGTGTTCACCAGGTAGCTCAGACTCAGTATATCCAATGTTAAACTCATGATCTTTGACTTAAACAGTAACCTATTGGTTTTCTTATATTAAATATTCATTGACCTGCTTCTTCAAGTCCCTTGTCATCTGTTGGCATCTACATAAGGTTAGTTGATAAATCAGGTTATCTCTTCAGAGGATCAGAGCATTCTGCACCTCCTCATCTGCTGACTGAGTGCTAATTTAGTCCTTTCAGGAACATTCATCCTTCTTCACAGCCATGCCCTGCAACTACTGAGGAGCCTGCATGACTTAGCTTCAGTTGTGGGATCTCTTACTTTGCATTTTGCAGTCAGTAGCATGTGTGTTTCTCTTTATGCCCCTTGCACATGCTTTAAAGTTTTTTGTTAAAAAAAAAAGCTCCTTTATTGATATAATGGGTATATTCCTTTATTAATTGCAGTAAGTCTGTCACAACCTCTCTCCTATTTATTTATTTATTTATTTATTTATTTATTGGCCACACTCGTTGGCGCTCAGGGGTTACTACTAATTTTGCCCTCAGAAATTGTTCCTGGCTTGGAGGGGGACCATATGGGATGCCGGTGGATGAACCGTGGTCCATCCTAGGTTAGCACTTGCAAGGACTTACCTCTAGCGCCACCACTCTGGCCCCTGGCCCCTTTATTTTTAACTGAAAAAAATCAAAGAGCACACTGATAAGAAGTTTCATAAATATACTGTGCTATATTACATGTGACATTTCTTTAAAATTTTGACATTAGGGTACGGAGCAATAGCACAGAGGTAGAGCATTTACCTTGCACGTGGCTGACCCAGGACGAACCTGGGTTCAATCCTTCCATCCTATATATATGGTCCTCCGAGCCAGGAGAGATTTCTGAATGCATTGCTGCGAGTAAACCCAGAGCGTCAACAGGTGTGACCCATAACAAGCAAATAAACAACATATTTTGACATTAAATTACTGAATGATTTTATGATTATATTATCCATAATAACTGACAAGTGGGCTGTGGATTCACAGCAGAATCAACCTATTGAGAGGATGATCTCTCAATAATCTTTATTTAGAGAAAAAGTCTTGAATTAAACCTGAAGAGAACGGAAATCCTCCAGATTCTCTGCATGAAGCCCTCTTGGTTTTTATCTATAGTATGAAATAATATATATAGTATTTAATAGGCATGGCTACTCTTGAAGCTCCTGCTTCACAGACAACTCCTTTGTTTCTTTGTTTTTCTTCCTTCTTTCCTTCCTTCCTTCCTTCCTTCCTTCCTTCCTTCCTTCCTTCCTTCCTTCCTTCCTTCCTTCCTTCCTTCCTTCCTTCCTTCCTTCCTTCCTTCCTTCCTTCCTTCCTTCCTTCCTTCCTTCCTTCCTTCCTTCCTTCCTTTCTTTCTTTCTTTCTTTCTTTCTTTCTTTCTTTCTTTCTTCTTTCATCATCTTTCTTTCTTTTTGTCTGCCTGCCTTTCTTTCTCTCTTCTTTTTTCTTTCTTTCTTTCTTTTACTTGTCTTTTATTTTTTTGTTTTTGGGTAACATCTAGTGGTCCTCAGGGGTTACTTCTGGCTCTGCACTCAGAAATTATTTCTGGCAGGCTCCAGAGAACACATGGGATGCTGAAGAGTCAAACCGGGTGACTACATAATTCAAGGCAAATGCCCTACTTGCTGGGCTATTATTCTGGCCCCAAGGTACATTCATTTTTCATACTCTGGTACTTAATCACGGAAACTGCATAGAACATAATGAGCCTTGTAAATAATTTGGTTTTACTTTGGGTCAGGAATAAATTACTGTGCTTGATATCCTATATCTGGACAGAAAAAGAATAGTGAGAAAAGAAGGCATTTTTTTGGTTTGAATTGCAGTGGCTGCAAAAATGTCCCAAAATGGTTCTACTTAGCGCTGTTTTGGGGGGTACATGTGGCATCAAAATCATCACCTTTGAGCTTTTTTAGAAAATGCAAACTTTCAAGGTCAAGGTGTGTATTTTCACAAAATGCTCTAGGCCATTCTTGTTCATGACTTAATTTGAGAATTAACCAGCATAAAAGATAAAGACCTATCCAAAAATTTACAGACATTTCTACAAATCCTGAATCTTAGAGGAAAAATACATAAAAGCTTCTTGTGACCTGGAGCTAGTGCTTATTATTCTTAAGTCCTAAAGGAGACAAACAGCTGTTCTCATAACTAGAATACCTTATTAATAGACAAGCAAGACTTTTACAAAATTCAAAAAAAGGATGTTAGCTTCTGTCCTATTAGGTCTTTGTGATGACTTTATTTTAATCAAAGTGGATTAAAAATCATTCACTGTAATATTTTAGGTACATAGTGATAGTGAATCATGGGCGTTCCCACCACCAATATTGTCCTCCCTCAACACCTGTTCCCAGCAAGCATCCCATATTCCCCTCTTTTAACCCCAGGTGGCTAATATTGGTGGTCCTCTTTGTGTCGAGTATGTTGTGAATTGGGTATCGTTCTGTTGCCATTGGCTTTGGATTTGGTGATTAAGTTTGAACCTTTTTTTTATTACTACTTAATATTCATATGATTGTTTGGTCTTGGTAGCCTCCATTATTTCCCCCTCCATTTGTGAGATGAAGCAAGATGGTTCAAGTTGTGCGGTTTTGTTTGAAGGAAAGAGAAAAAAAAATAATGAAATAAAATGGGGCAAAAATCAAACAAGCAAAAAATTAGAGGAGTTCTTCTAGAGGCTATATCTATCAGTTTAAGAGCAGAGAGGGAAAAGGAAGAAAAACATAATAACAGTACAAAAATAAGATAGAGTAAAATAAAAGATAAAAAATATCAAACAAAAACTCGAAAAGCATCAGAGCAATATAGACAGCAGCCATACAATAACCACAGTCCTGAAATAGAAAACAAAACAAAGCCCAAAAGAAAGAAAAATAAACAGCAACAGACAACAACAATCAAACTTAAAAATATTTTTGATTTGTCCTCCCGGCACCTCCGCCCCTCCCCTGCTCATGTCTCTGAGGTTCCCACAGCCACTTCTGGCAGGGGACCTCCCCACCTTCTGCCCCTTCCCCGCCCACGTCTGTGAGATTCCTGGGTCCACACAAGGTAGGGGACCTTCTGCTGCCTCTGCCCCTCCCCCAATCACACCTCTGAGGTCTCTGGTGCCCCCCACTGGGAAGGGCTAGGAATTACAGTCGAGAGGGGTTTCCGGCAGAGGCCTGGAGGAGGTGCAGCTCAGCTCACTTCCAGGTAGGGGAGGAAGGCAAAGGAGCCAAGCTCAACAGCGCCATCCACCATTGTGGTAAGAAGTGGTACTGCACTGGCTGGCAGCAAGAGGGGGAACAACTAACCAGGTTCCCACTAGAGGGCGCACGAGAGGCCAAACATCAGCCAGCGTACCCAACAGTCCCAATCCAGAGAAGGGACCCAGCCCCACACCACAGAGGCAAAGCAGGACAAAATCGGAAGGCACTGCTCTCCTAACCACACCAATAAATGGAAGAAAACATGGGTAAAGTGAGGAGGACCCTAACAGTTGGAGACATGGAGAGAAACTCTAGTAAGTTCCCAAGTCAACCAAAACGCACAGATCCAACAGACGGAGATTTAAAAGCAGCCATGAGAAAGGAAATGCAAGTCATGATGACGGAAATGAGAGAATTGTTAGTCACCGAGTACAAGAAATCCATGGAAGAGTAAATGTTGGGGAGATTAGAAAGGGAATTTCCTTAGCCTAAGAGATACAGAGTTTTTTCACGTTGAAAGTATCTGTCATGGAAAAACTACAGGCTCTGTACATGCTCTTTTACTCTCCCCTAGGTCCTTCTGTGGTGTCAAGGAACTTTTCACTCTGTCGTGGGTGTTAAAATCGTTCCTCTGTAGCTAGAGATCTAGATATTTGCACAGGTCAAAGAATGGAGCCTAGAATGAAGTCTTTATTGTTCTCGGAGTTGTGATCCATCACTGTTGTTTTAATCAGTCTTCTGTAATCAAGTTTGTAGCTAAGATTGTTAAAAACTTCTTTTCTTTCAACCTAATTTCCCCAAAGAGTATGCCATTCCTGTAGGTAGTACAATACCAGGTCAATGCATGGACCAATATGGTGCAAACTCCTATTGCGAATCCCTACTCCAAAATCCATTTAATATATTGTCCTTGGGTAGAGGATATATCAGATATTAAACTAATAACAAGACACTACACTTGATCTTAACCAAAAGGCTGAGAAGTGATGTTTAAAAGCTTCTTGAAATGTGAATGATATTCATTTTTTTTTATTTTTATTTATTTATTTATTTATTTTTATTTATTTTTATTACTTATTCTTTTAAGTAATTAGAGATACTCAGTAATCTGATTGAATGGCTTTTTAAGAGAACAGGGTTTGAATATATATATATATATATATATATATATATATAATGTCAGCACCTCATATAAATGTATTGAACTATCTGATTTTCTCAGGAATCAAAGTTCTTGCCTGATCAAGAGGTCACACAGATTATTTTCAGTACTGGTCAAATTTATGCAATGCCTCTTAATTATCTTCATATCTTCTCTTTGGATTGAAATAGACATACTCATTGTCAGGATATGTATTTTCAACAGAAAAAAAATACATTTTTATATTGATTTATCTCCAGTCCCCTAAAAGACTTTAGATTCTGAAGTGCATTATTCTATATCAGACATATGCTCACATACAGATGAGAGAGCAGCAAAGCAGTTATTATCCACAATAGATCAAAATCTCTCATTAAAAAACACAGAGCACAGTTTGAAAGTCATTATTTTTTGGCAATCTTATCTCAGATAGCACAATGTGTAGACTGCTAAGGGAAAAAGTGTGAGGTGAGGAAGCGGGAAAATGGGTTCTTTGTCACTGAATCCTCAGGCAATTTTTCCAAAAGCGGCGAGAGGGCAAAAGCTCAGAGATCAAAGGCACATGCTTTTCACGTATGATATTAGGGTCCTAGATTAGATTCCCAGCACTTCTTTTCCTCCTCTTCTGCTAAGCAGGTGTTACCCTGATAGCCTGCCACTAACATGGTAGAAACTGAGCTGTATTGCATTATTTTACATCAGTGTTTTTTCAATAATTTTGTGCAAAATCACACTTTTTTCATGAAAAAAAAAATCACGAAACACACCACCATTAGAAAATGTTATTTTCTTCCTACTAAGTACATTTTTTATATTTAGTCAGAATAGAAATTTGGAGGGTTAAATAATGGCATATTTGAATAATTTATAGAAAAGACAAAAACCTAACATACAGAATTGTTTCTTGAGAGTGGTATTTCTTCTGAAAAGAAGTCATTTTATTAAATTTTCAAATATAGTGAACTATCCTATAAATTAACAGATTAGTTATAATCTTCAAAGAAGTTTTCCAAGATGGAATAGTTATAATTACATTTAGACATTAAATATTATAAATTTATAACAGTATTTAGACTAAGAAATATATAATTTTATATATTTTAAGGCTTCTTTTATTTTATATTCAAATTAAAAAATCTCATGTGGCTTTATATGAAGTATCTAAAATATTTACAGAATATTAATTTTCTTTATCTTATACTACCTCATGTAATTTGATATAGTTTAGAGATTAGTAGGCTTTTTCCAAATAGAAACAAAACATAGGCACATTAACATATTCACAGCATTCTCTAGGTATTTGTAAAATACACTTAATCTTAAAAACAAATCCTAATGTTACCATAGTTATTTTCCTTATGATATTAGATATGTTATACTATGACTTTGGGTATTAATAATGTTTCAGTGAGAATAAAATATATTTTCTTTTTGTACTTAGTGATGGATTAGTAATACAAATATCTTATGTCAGAATCTCATGGTTGGTTAGACCTGCATCACAGGCTAGAAAAAGAAGTCAAGAAAGAAATTCACAATGAGTAAATTAAATTTTCATATTTTAATTGCAGAATGATTCAATAAATTTTTCTTGGATTCTTATTAAATAAGAGAGTTACACTACCAAGTGACTTAGTTTCATGCTGCTTCACAGTAAATAAAAGCATTCCATATCTTCATGCTATGAGTTTCTATATATTATACAGTAAATCAATAGCACTTCATAATAGAATTACATAGCAAGTTTCCCTGTGCTTTACTCTAAATAAATGGAAATTCACAATAGGGTTTATCTTTTACTTTCTATTAATTTCTTTTTTTTTTTTTTTTGGCCACCCCCGGTGATGCTTAGGGGTTACTCCTGGTTATGCATTCAGAAATCACTGCTGGCTTGGAGGACCATATGGCACACCAAAGGATAGAACCACAGTCCATCCTTGGTCAGCCCTGTGCAAGGAAAACTCCCTACTGTTGTGCTATTACATTCTATAAACTTTATGGTAAATCAAATAAATGTATTTATTTGTTTACAAAGTTAATTTTTTGTATCCTAGTCACCATTTTCTTTGAAGTGCAGAAGCATGTTAGTATAATGCCTATGGAATGGGAGAAACTTCATACAATGAAATATGAGTGAATATAAGGTTTTACTATTAATATATAAGGCACTAATAGAGTGTAATAAAATATATGATCATCCAAAACTGGGGAAAAAGACAAACAAATATTTCCTCAAAGAAGAAACACAGATGGTCAAAAGGTATATGGAAAAATGCTCCTCATCAATACTCATTAGGGAGATATAAATCAGGAAAACAATGAGGTATCATCTTACTCCATAGAGTATGGCACACATCAAAAAGAACAAGAACAATCAGAATTTGCATGGATACAAGGAAAAAGAAACTTCCACTCACTTCTTATTGGGAATGCAGACTGATTCAGTCTTTTTGGTAAACAATATGAATATTTCTCAAAAAACTAAAATTTGGGCTTCCATATTACAAGCAATTCCACTCCTGAAAGTATGTCCTAGGAACTCCAAAACATAATGCAGAAATGACTTCTGCATTCCTATATTCATTGCAGCACTATTCACAATAGTGAGAATCTGGAAACAACTTAATTGCCTGAGAACAGATGAGTAGGTAAAGAAGTAGTTGTATATCTAGATAATGGAATACTGTACAGCTGTTAGGAAAAATTAAGTCATAAAATTTGCTTATACATGAATAGATTTGAAGAGCATTATGCTGAGAAAAATGAGTCAGAGGAGACAGACACAGAATATTGAGCTTATTTGTGTCATATAAAAATAGTATGGTAATAATATTTAGAAACAATATATGTGAAGGCCAGGAGGACTAGTCCATGGTAGGAAGCTTTCAACAGATATGGGGAGTACAGTTAAAGTAGAGAAGAGACCTTTATGACAGTGATACTTTGAAATTATCATTCTGGGGAAGATATGGTTACTGAAAGCATATTAATTAATATAAATGGCACCCACAAGATCTAAAATAAAAAAAGAAGTTTGGTTAGAAATTCTGTAACAAAGTCAGGCAGGGGAGATGGCAGGGGACAGTTAGGGAGAAACTGGGAACATTGTCGGTGGGTAATATGCATTGGTAAGAGTGTTGCATATTGCATGACTAAAAATTATGAACAAATTTGTAATTGTAAAAAAACCCTAACGGAATTATGAAACAGCATTAAACAAATTATTTAAATAAAATCACTTTTAGAAATATAAAATAACCTCTGTAGCTGCCAAAACATAAGAAAATAAAGCATAGGCATACTTGTTCTGATAAGTACATATTATTGTTACTTCATAGAGCTAAAGATTTTCTCATGAGTAAATGTATCTTTAAAGATAAGCATTTATTTTATAATATATTTAAGCACCATAATTACAAACATGATTGTAGTTGGTTTCATTCATATAAAGAACACCTCCTTTACCAATGCAATATTCCCACCACCAATGCCCCTCATTTCTCTCCTCCCCCACCTCTTGCCTGTATTTGAGGCAGGCATTCTTGTTCTTTCACTCATTAACATTGTCATCATAGTTAGTGTAGTTATTTCTCTAAATGCATTCACCACTCTTTGTAGTGATCTTCATCTTTCCAGCCATCATCTCTTGGCATTATTAAAATAATGTCTTTTATTTTTCTTAAAATCCATAAATGAGTGAGACTATTATGTGTCTATCTCTTTCCCTCTGATTTATTAATTCAGTATAATAGTTTCCATGTCCATCTATGTATAGAAAATTTCATCTTCATCTCTCCTAAAGGCTGCATAATATTCCATTGCATATATGTACCACAGTTTATTTAGCCATTCATTGATTGAAGGGTGATGCAATGAGGAAGGATTCCTGCTGATTTCTGCTGGGTGTCAGAAAGGTGCAGAAGCCATCTTGGGCCATGCTGTTTCCAGCCGCCTGAGATTAGATTTCATCAGCATTCCTGCCAGTGATCCTGCCTGCTTCAGAGGTGGGTCGGGATGCATACATAGTGATTCCTGCCAGATTCTGCTGGGTGTCAGAGGCACTCGGTGCTCATCTTGGGCCATGCTGTTAACAGCAGCCTGAGACTGGATTTCTTCAGCTTCCTTACTAGCAGACTTGCCAAAGAATACCACCACCACATGTATAAAATTCCACAATACAACTGTAACAATGGGGAAACAATGCAGGCCAACACCAGGCAATGAAAATGGAGATGGCAATTCTGAAGACCCACAAATGGCCAACCACCTAGTTAGTCTCCCAGATATGAAGTTTAGAAAAGAAATATGGAGGATGTTCAAGGAACTCAAAGAAAGTATAGAAGAGAACACTAATAAGAATCAAGAGAATATGAAGATAGAAATCAGAAAATTCCAAACTGAAATATCAGGTCAAATAACAGGTCTGAAAAACTCAGTAGACAAATTAACCGGCAAAATAGATAAGCTCTTGAACAGGGTAACAGCAGCTGAGGATAGAATTAGTGTGCTGGAAGATGAGATGAATAACAACTCCATACAGCAGAAGAGACTGGAAAAAACCCATAAAGAAAATGATCAGACAATGGAAAAATTACTCAAAGAATGTGAACAGATGAAAATAGAAGTCTTTGATAAACTCAATGGAAACAACGTAAGAATCATTGGAGTCCTAGAGAACCAGAAAGAAAATCACTAGGAAGAATCAATGGTCAAGAACATCATTAAAGAGAAGCTACCAGAGCTAAAGAATACATGTGACCAAATTACGCATGGCCGAAGAGTACCAACTAAAAGAGACCACAGGAAAAACACTCTAAGAAACATCCTAGTCACAACAACAAATACCACAGAGACAGAATACTGAAAGCAGCAAGATCAAAAAGGGAAATTACATTCAAGGGAGCATCCTGGAGAATTACAGCAGACCTATCACCAGAAACACTCAAGACCAGAAGGCAGTGTTGGGACATAGTGATAAAACTCAATGAAATAAATGCTTCACCTAGAATATTTCACCCAGCCAAACTCACTTTCAGGTTTGAAGGAAGAATACATGGCTTCACAGACAAACAACAGCTAAGAAACTTTACAGACTTAAAACCAACCTTAAAAGAAAAACTGAAAAATCAACTTTAAGATAAGACTGACCAACAGACACATCAAACATTGATATAAAGATGGCACTAAATCCCATGACAATTTTTTCACTCAATGTCAATGGACTAAATGCACCCATTAAGAGACACAGAGTGGATAAATGGATCAAAAAACTCAATCAAACCTTCTGCTACCTCCAAGAAACACACTGAATAGCCAGAACAAACATAGATTCAAAACAAAAGGCTGGAGGAAAATTTACCAAGCAAAAAGCACTCATAAAAAAGCTGGATTGGCCATACTAATATCAGATGATGCAAACTTTATACTCAGAAAAGTTGTAAGGTACAAAGATGGACATTTTGTAATAATCAAGGGATACGTACAGCAGGAAGAAATCACTCTCCTAAACATATATGCACTTAATGAGGGGCCAGCAAAGTATTTAATACAATTGCGGACAAATCTAAAAAATAGTATCAATAACAACACAATAATTGTGGGAGACCTCAACATGGCTTTGTCAACACTTGATAGGTCAACCAGAAAGACTGAAACCTAACAAAAATATACTAGATCTGAAAAGAGAAATGGAAGAAAGAGTCCTAGTAGATATATATAGGTCACTCCACCTACAAAAACCTGGATACACATTCTTCTCCAATGTACATGGGTCGTTCTCCAAAATAGACTACATGCTAGCACATAAAACATACCTTCATAATATCTAGAGGATAAAAAATTTTCAGGTTACCTTCGCTGACCACAAGGCTCTGAAATTATATGTGAACTACAAAAAAACATAAAAGAAAAACTTTAACACCTGGAAATTAAACAGCCTAATACTGAACAACCAGTTGGTCCGAGATGAAATCAAAGAGGAAATCAAAACTTTCCTGGAAACAAATGACAATAAATACACAAACTATGAGAACCTATGGGACACAGCAAAAGCGGTCTTAAGAGGAAAAATTATAGCTTTGCAAGCACATATAAGGAAAGAAGAAGGGGCATACCTAAATACCTTAATGAAACAACTCAAAGAATTAGAAAATTCACAACAAAAGCAACCAAAAATAGGGAGACACAATGAAATAACAAATACAAATACAAAGCTGAGAGCAGAAATCAATGAAGTGGAAACCCAAAAAACAATCTAACGTTCAATGAAAGCAGAAATTGGTTCTTTGAAAAAATAAACAAGATTGATAGACCATTGGCAAAACTAACAAAAAAAAAGAGAGAGAGAAACTTGATAACTTATATTAGGAATGAAAATGGGGAGATCATTTCTGACATGGCAGAGATTCAAAGGGTAATCAGAAACTACTTTGAGAAAATCTATGCCACTGAAAATGAGAACCTGGAAGAAATGGATAATTTCTTGGACTCTTATAATATTCCACAGTTGAATGAAGAGGATGTAGCATATCTAAACACCCCCATCACTATTGAGGAAATTAAGACAGTAATCAAATATCTGCCCAAAAGCAAAAGCCCAGGTCCAGATGGATTCACTAATGAATTCTTTCAAATATTTCAAGAAGAACTACTACCAATCCTGTCAAGACTCTTTCAAGAAATTGAAAAACCAGGAACACTTCCAAATAGCTTTTATCAAGCCAACATCACCTTGATACCTAAACCAGATAGAGATGCTACCAAAAAAGAAAATTACAGACCAATATCCCTGATGAATGCAGATGCAAAGATCCTCAACAAAATGTGGCAAATAGAATTCAATGCCTTGTTAAGAAGATCATTCACTACGATCAAGTAGGTTTCATCCCAGGAATGCAAGGATGGTTTGACATTCATAAATCTATCAACTTAATACACAACATTAACAACAAGAAAAATAAAAATCACATTCAGAGGAAGAATTTGATAATGTCCAACATCCATTCTTGATCAAAACTCCCAGCAAGATGGGAATGAAAGGAATCTTTCTCAATATAGTTAAGGCCATCTACCACAAGCCAGTTGCAAATATTATCCTCAATGGAGAAAAACTAAAAGCCTTTCCTCTAAATTCTGGCAAAAAACAAGGCTGTCCTCTCTCACCATTTCTATTCATTATAGCACTGAAACTACTTGCTATAGTGATTAGGCAAGAAAAAGATATCAAAGGAAACCAGAAAGGAAAGGAAGAAGTCAAGTTCTCACTGTCTGCATATGACATGATACTATATGTAGAAAACCTTAAGGAATCTACCAAAAAGCTGCTAGAAACAATAGATTCATAAAGCAAGGTGGCAGGCTACAAAATTAACACACAAAAATCAATGACTTTTTTATACACTAATAATAGCAGAGAAGAAATGGACATTAAGGAAACAACCCCATTCACATTAGTGCCACACAAACTCAAATATCTTGGAATCAACTTGACTAAAAATGTGAAGGACCTATACAAAGAAAACTATAGAACTCTGCTACAAGAAATAAGAGAGGATATGCGGAAATGGAAACAAGTATTCTGCTCATGAATTGGCAGAATTAGCATCATTAAAATGTAAATACTCCACAAAACATTGTACAGATTTAATGCGATATCACTAAAGATAGCCATGACATTCTTCAAAGAAGTAGATCAAACAATGTTGAAATTCATTTGGAACAATAAGCAACCTCGAATAGCTAAAGCAATCATTGGGAAAAAGAATATGGGAGGCATAACTTTCCTCAACATTAAATTGTATTATAAACAATAGTTATCAAAACAGCATGGTATTGGAATAAAGACAGCCTCTCAGATCAGTGGAATAGACTTGAATACTCAGAGAATGTTCCCCAGACATACAATTACCTTATTTTTGGTAAAGGAGCAAGAAATCCTAAATGGAGCAAAGAAAGTCTCTTAAACAAGTGGTCTTGACACAACTGGCTAGCCACTTGCAAAAATTGAAATTAGACCCCTAGCTAATATCAAGTACAAAGGTAAAATCCAAATGGATTAAAGACATTGATATCAGACCTGATACCATGAGGTATATAGAATAACATGTAGGTAAAACACTTCATAACATTGAGTCTAAAGGCATCTTCAAGGAGGAAACGGCACTTTTCAAACGAGTGAAAGCAGAGATTAACAGATGGGAATATACTAAGCTGAGAAGCTTCTTCACCTAAAAGGACATAGTGCCCAGGATACAAGAGCCACCCACCGAGTGTGAAAAACTATTCACTCAAAACACATCAATTAAGGGGTTAATAACGCAAATACACAAGTCACTGACAGAACTTTACAAGAAAATAACATCTAATCCCATCAAGAAATGGTGAGAATAAATGGACATACAATTTGATAAAGAAGAAATACAAATGGCCAAAAGGCCTATGAAAAAAATGCTCCACATCACTAATCATCAGGGAGATGTAAATCAAAACAACTATGAGGTACCATTTCACCCCACAGAGATTGGTACATATCACAAAGACTGAGAACAAGCAGTGTTGGCGGGGATGTGGAGAGAAAGGAACTTTTATGCACTGCTGGTGGAAATGCCGTCTAGTCCAACTTTTATGGAAAAAGATATGAAGACTCCTCCAAAAAATGGAAATTGAGCTCCCACACAATCCAGCTATACCATTCCTAGGAATATACCCTAGAAACACAAAAAATACAAAACAAAAATCCATTCCTTACAATATTCATTGCAGTACTATTTATGATAGCAAAACTCTGGAAACAAGCAAGATGCCCCTCAACAAATGAATGGCTAAAGAAACTATGGTGTTTATACACAATGAAATATTATGCAGCTGTCAGAAGAGATGAAGTCATGAAATTTTCTTATACATGTATGTACATGGAATCTATTATGCTGAGTAAAATAAGTCAGAGAGAGAGAGAAAGATGCAGAATGATCTCACTCATCTATGGGTTTAAAAAAAATGAAAGACATTTTTGCAATAATTTTTAAAGTTAGAAGAGAGGAGGGTTGGAAGTTCCAGCTCACCTCATGATGCTCACCACAAAGAGTGATGAGCTTAGTAAGAGAAATAACTACATTGAGAACTATCCTAACAATGAGAATATCTGAGGGAAATAGAAAGCCTGTGTAAAGTACCTGCAGGGGTGGGGTGGGGAGGAGGGAAAATTGGGTTATTCATGATGCAAATGCTGCACTGGTGATGGGGAGTATTCTTTATATGACAGAAACCCAACCACAATCATGTTTGTAATCAAGAAGTTTAAAAAAAATAAAATAAAATTTAAAAAATTTGAGGGGCTGTAGCGATAACACAGTGGTAGGGTGTTCAAAAAAAGTGTGAGGAAGGTATTTTTGTATTGTATTTTTATGTCCTAGGGTATATTCCTAGCATTGGTGTAGCTGGATTATAAGGGAGCTCAATTTCCAGTTTTTTGAGGAATCTCCATATTGTTTTTCATAAACACGGGACTAGACAGCATTCCTACCAACAGTAAATGAGAGTTTCTTTCTTCCCACATTCCTATGAGCATT